>NC_064868.1:4871466-4968966 GCF_024139225.1 Suncus etruscus
AATGCTTTATTTATGGTAGAGTTTATAACGTTTTCAGATTTACTTAAACAGAGCAAACTTACTATCAGTAGTTCCTTGTATTCATTCATCGTCCATACCTGCACTTGTAATTCAGGAGAGTTTTAAAGGGTGGCATTCCTCGTCAGTGTTAAAATATACTTCATGCCTATAAATAGACCACTATTAATCATTAAGCTTTTCTATAAAAATGCTCAAAAGCAGCCTATTCTCTTGCACACACATCCTTAAAACTACATGCTAACATTTCTTTTTATAATTTCCTTATTTATGAATCGTCCTGTTTGTTTTAAACTGATTTATCCTGAACAAAAACACCTGTGTGGAAGTATAAGGCAGAGTTCTCTTTCCAAGCCTCTAAAAAAGTTTATTTCTCATAAACATTTACGGAACAACCTCATTTGAGAATACTGATAAAAAAAAAAGCTGTTCTCTTGAATTCAAAATTCTTAGAGGAGAATCTAAACTTCGAGAGGCTTATTTTTAGAGAATATTATGGGAACAAGTAAGCAAACTGCCACTGTGGAGACTAATATTTGCAGATTACAATTAACTTGTCATACTAGAATAGCATCAACCTTAATATCCCCATGCAGAGTTCATTGTGGTGCAGAAGGACATAAAGATTTAACCTGGTAGATATACATGGCAGTACCATATTGTGAAATATCACCTGTCATTTTCTTACTACTTTTTATTCCCTTCCTATTTTATGTAGCTTACACCCATTTCTCATTCAGATAAAGGAAATAATATTATTGGTGAATTTCATCAAAACACAATTTGGAGATGTGAATGGAAATTTATGCCACAATTCTACATCCCTTAATTATTATTTTTAAATAAAAAGTAATTCTTCTTCTTCTTTTTTTTTTTTTTTGGACCACACCCGGTGATGCTCAGTGGTTACTCCTGGCTATGCACTCAGAAGTCGCTCCTGGCTTGGGGGACTATATGGGACGCTGAGGGATAGAACTGTGGTCCGTCCTAGGCTAGCGCTGGCAAGACAGACACCTTACCTCTAGTGCCACTGTGCAGGCCCCATAAAAATTAATTCTAAACGTTCATATAAGTCAATATAAATTGTTGATTCCAATACCTCAATGTCTTTGTATTTTGTACTTTTATGATTGTATTGTCATTCAATGTTGTTTTTCTTATCCAATGAGTAATGTAAAATGTGAATATAAATTTAACATCCACTTAAGTTTTTTATATTTACAGAGTAAATGCACATTTTTCTAAATAAACATTTTTGAGTAAAGTACACATTTACAGTTCTTAGTACTTTGAACTATCAATTTTAGAAGTAAAATAGTTTGTGCCACTTTTTGTGAGTATCATTATTTCAATGTGATGTAACTCGGTATTATAACTTAGTATCCTAATTAAGCTGAAATGTATCCTACAACAGATGGGTAACAGATGACAGTATATTTGAAAATCTCCAATTTGAGAGTTTCTCCTATTTTTTCTTCTTCTAAACTCCAGTTTATGATACACAATTATTTATTTTGAGATAAAATTTGCTTATATGTTCATAGTAAAAAACAAAATTTAGTATAAGAAAGCATATAAGAGGAGGGATATGGGGGATTCGTCATGGAAATGTTGCACTGATGAAGGAGGGTGTTCTTTATGTGACTGAAACGCAACTACAATCATGTCTGTAATCAAGGTATTTAAATATATTTTAAAAAGGAAAGCATATAAAATTCCATTATACTACTACACTTTGTTATTTCTTCAGCTACATAGATTATGGAAAAATATGCCATATTGTATAAATAGTTATAACATATTTTAATATATTTTACATATATCCCCTTATGAAAAATATGATTAGATATTTATTTATTTACTTATATATCAGTTTTGGGACAACATCCAGTGTTGCTCAGGGGTTATTCCTGATGCTGCACTCAGAAATCACTCCTAGCTGGTTTGAGGGACCATATGGGATACCAGGAATTGAACCCAGGTTGGCATGCAAGGCAAATACCTACTCATCGTGCTATTATTGTAGCTCCTATGTATTATATAATGCTATTTTCCATGACATTGATGTGTCATGTTTTATTTTCTCTGCCCCCTATGTATACATGAATATTTATTAATTCCATATGAATTTTATAGCTGATCATAACAAGTGATAGAGCTTTTATTTAACCTCACTTTTCTTGTAGGTTTTCCCTTAGAATCTAACTTCCATGCTCTGAGGGAGCCCAGGCTGTATGGAGAAACCACATGCTCATGTTCTCTCACCAATAGTTTACTTGAGGTCTAGCCAAATGCCAACATAAGCCACCAGGTATGTGACAATCAAATTTTACATTTAAACCAATGACAGAATTTATTACTCTAAACAAGAACTGGGTACTGAAAGAAGATAAAGTTATATGCATATGCATGTTACCTCTTCATTAACAACAGTGTAAACCCCAGTGTCTAAAAGGGAAAGAGAGAAAGGAAAGAGAAAGAGAGAGACAAAAGAAGGAGAGAGAGGGGAGTAAAATGTCTACCCCAGAGGCAGGCAGGTGGGAGGGTGGGAGAAAAACTGGGGACGTTGCTGGAGGGAAATGTGTATTGGTGAATGGTGATGTACATTGTATGATTGAAACTTTATCATGAACAATTTTGTAACAAAAATGTTTAAATAGAGTAATATTTTAAAAAAGAAAGCTAAAGGGAGAATTATGAGCTTGTCATTGATTAAATATAAATTCAATGGCTGAGAGTGAGACATTTCCATTGCAAATATAATGATGAGAATAAAAAAATAAAAATATTAAACCGATGCCCAGAAACTACTTGCATGTAGGTAGGTTTACTCAGTTTCACTGAATGAGCCTAGTCAATGTAATAATAATGATGATTGTTGTTGATTTACACAACTAAGTTTAGGATGGTTTGTTAGACATTTTAGAGTGATGGACCTCAAAAGAGCAAAATACAAACAGTAGCATAAAACATAGTCCATTTTTTTTCATTTTCCCCCTACCATAGTAGGCAACAGATACTCCAACCAGCACTGAATGGAGAATCGAAGTAAATACATACAAATTTAGAAGGCAAAGAAAGCTTTTGAAAATGCTCCGAATCGGGGCTGGGTGGTGGCGCTGAAGGTAAGGTGCCTGCCTTGCCTGCGCTAGCCTAGGACGGACCGCGGTTTGATCCCCCGGCGCCCCATATGGTCCCCCAAGAAGCCAGGAGCAACTTCTGAGCGCATAGCCAGGAGTAACCCCTGAGCGTCACAGGGTGTGGCCCAAAAACCAAAAAAAAAAAAAAAAAAAAACCGAAAATGCTCCGAATCATGGCTACAAGAAATGACTCCATTTCATTTCAGTTTCTACAAAACACTAGTAGCTGTTTTACAGGACTGACAAAATCCTGGTTTCAAGCGAGACTGGTATAAACAATGGCTCGAGGTCAACAGTGTTTCTGAGTGCAAGGTGGATAACCAAGTGACTCTGGAAAGTCATCACAGTTGCTAAACAAAGTGCTGGTTTACATTTGGATTTTTTTTTACCATGTTATGATAATGTCTTTCAATACATTTGTAATTGAAAATGAAGAGATAGATATTACTTCTTGAATCAATATTTTGGAAGTCATCACACATATTTATCAGTAGAGTGGTATACTGCAAGACACTATGTATATTCCCCTTTGTACAATTAAATGGCACCGTCTAAAATCAGTTAAAATTTTACTTTCGATGTCATGCAAGTATGCAGTATATTTTGGGAATTAAATGAAAAATAATGGTGTTTCAAGAATGTCAGTCATTACTACTATTAGGCTATAAGGAGGAATTTGGGGTTTTAGAAATAAAGGGTAACAATTAGAGTGGGAAAGTAAATCTGGAGGGTGAACAAGGTTAGGTCACAGACTACAAAGAAAAAAAGAAAAGGCAGTTTGGTAACTAGTTCTTCATCCTTAAATTGATATTAAGTTGATTAGAGGGCTAGTGACTAATTCTTTTCAGAACAAATCTTGGCTTTCTGGTTGTCAGAACCAGGCTAGGATTTCTCTAAGTCGGTCTAGTGGTAAATCCCACACTCCTAAAAAAGTTTGAGCTTGAATGAGGACTTAGTTTAACTCTTCTTATCCATAGCTTGCATTTCATGCAAAGTTGTCAGAATAAAAAAATGTCTCAGAAAATTCAATGTGTATTTATCCTATTAATAGAACATTGTAGGGAACTGTACCTTTCTAAAACATCTCTTAATTCTGAGCTTTACACCACTTTTTCTTTATTTGATGTTCACTCCCCTCATTTACTTCTAAGAACATTTTCATGTTTATTTTTTTTCAGTTTTCCATTAATGTTACCCTTTTAGGTTGAATATTAATCTAATTTTTAATTTTTTAATAATTTTATTGTGATCAAAGTAAAGTACAAGTCTTTTACAGTAATATTTAAGGTACAAAGTGACAAAGAATTAGGGACATTCCCACCACCAGTGTTGTCCTCCCTCCACCCCTGTTCCCAGCATGCATCCCATATCTCCCTCGTTTGCCCTCCAGACAGCTAGTGTAACTGCTCCTCTATATAGCTTGCTCTAGATTCGGTATCAATTTTGGTGTCACTGATTTTGGGTATGGTGCTTAAGTCTGATCATTTTTTTTTTATTTCTACTCAATGTTCATATGACTGGTTGTTCCTAGTACCATCCATTTTCCTCTCAAGTTATGAGGGAGAACAAGATTATTCAAGTTCTGTGGTTCTTTTGGAAAAAGAAAAAAGAGAAATAAAAAGAAAAAATTGCTGAGGGGATCTGTCTAGAAGCTATAAATATCAGTTCAGAGGAAGAAAGGAAAAAAAGGGAAAAAAAGCAAAAGAAATAAAAAACAAAACAAAACAAAACAAAAACAGGCAATGACCAAAACACAGAAGCAGCAACAAAAATAAAAAAAATCATCCCCAAAACCAAAACCACAAGAAAAAAAGGGGCGGGGAAGAAGGTCTGATGTGGCAAGGCTTTGTGTTTTTCCCTTGGCCTAGGAGGGACAGAGTTTCTCCACCCTTGAAGCATACTGTCATGGAAGCAACAACGGGCTCCATACATGCTCATTCTCGAATCCCAAGGTCTTTTTATGGTGCCAGGAAACTTTCTGCTCAGTTTTGGATGACATACTCAGTCCTTTGTAATTAGAGATTTTGGCATTTCAACAGATCATAGGACAACGTCTAGAAGAGAGTCTTTTGTTATGGTTCTAGATCTTTTGCATCATGCTTCTTATAGTTAGTCTTCTGTAATTAGTGATCTTATTTTTTGCACAGATCCTAGGTCGAAGCTTAGGATAGAGTCTTTCCTTATAGCATCAGAAGTACTGCTCAGTCACAGTTATCAAAGTCAGAATGAATACTGGGACTAGAAATCTTGGTTTTTGTACAAATCCTAGGACAAAGCATAAGCTAGGATCTTTGTTATTGGTCCCAGGAAAGCTTCTGCCCAGTTGTGGTTGTCATAGTTTATCTTCTGTAATTAGTGATCTTTGGTTTTTGCACAGATTAAAGGACGGCATGTCTTCTAATTTTATCTTCCTATTAAGTGATGTGATAGGGCAACCTTTCTTGGATCAAGTTTTTGCTGATTCCTAATTGTCAGGTCGTTGTATCAAACTGTCGCGAGTTGGTGCCAGAGTGGTATTAGGGATCTCCTGGGGTGGGGGGATTTGGTTCCTGGTGCTGTTGTAGGGAGCTGTATTGGGTCTTCGTTTGGGATCTGAGGTTCAGGATTGGACAGTCGCTGTCTGATCATATGGAGTTGGGTCCTTATTACAAATGTTCAGGATGGGAGGTGCCCCTGTATTATAAAATAGAAGGGCTCTTATCCCTAGTAGATAAGAGTTCATTTCTATACATAAGATTTTCTTTTTTTTTATGCCTATGCAAAAGGTAACAGTGCCAAATTCCATTGTTGGTGCCTTTGGGGATAAGAATGACAGGGTTTGCCTTTTCTTCCCTGGTTTTGATCTGGGTTTTTATTCTAAGCAGGACTTTTTCTTCTAGAATTTCATACCAAGCAGAACCAAAATCAGTGAACTTAACATATATATACATATATAAATGAAAAAGATAAAATAAAAATAAGAAATAATAATAAAAAGAAATAAACATAAGAAATTAATAATTTAAAAAGGATGGAGTAAGCTGCCTATTTTACACTAAAGGGTAAAACTATTCTGGTATTGAATATACAAGAAAAATATAGACATCCCCGTTAAGTATTTTGAGATATTCTTGCATAGGGCAGGTCCAGGGCACTTTTTTTTTATCTGAAACCATAGTTTTGTTGAGTTTGAAAAGTGGCTAACAAAAAAAAAAAGAAGAGAGAAGTGGTTAACAGCAGTAAGGGATCAGGTAGTGTGCTTGGACTGGGGGTCTTTCTGGAGCTGAATCTGGTAGCATGCAACAGTCCACATTTGGGGGGGGTGAAAAGAAGGGCTAGAAAATGAGTCAGTAGGCTTAGTGGTTGCAACTTCTTGCTTGGCACTATATTTAGGACCTAGAGGGTGTTCTTTCACTTTGGGATCTGGATGTTGGCTTATTGGGGCAGGAGGTCTGACTTGGTACCTACTGAGTTAAGAGCTGAAAGTAAAGAGAGTTAAATAGGGAGAGATAACGAATAAGGACTGGTGGGGGAATGAGAGGAGAGAGGGAGTTCTGAACTGGGGGGGAGGGATAATATATAAGAGTGGCTATATGTACTGTAGGCATGAATTGACTTCAATATAAGTTTGGCTGATAATGAGGAGTCTACTCTATACAAACTCATGCCCACATATAGACAGACATTAGAGATCTATTTATAAGTTGTAATTGGAGGCCTGACCCTTATAGGATGTGTCTGAGCATTTAATAAATAATTTAATTAAGAAAAGATAAATGGGGCCGGAGAGAGAGCATGGAGGTAAGGCATTTGCCTTGCATGCAGAAGGACAGTGGTTCGAATCCCAGCATCCCATATGGTCCCCCGAGCCTGCTGGGGGCAATTTCTGAGTGTAGGGCCAGGAGTAGTAACTGAGTGCTACAGAGTGTGACCCAAAAATGAAAATTAAAAAGAAAAGAAAAAATAAATAGATAGCTAACTTACACATTATAAGAGAAAGAACAGAAAAAAGGATGAGGTAAAAAATAAAGAAAAATAATTGAAAGAGGGAAAAGAAAAAAGAAAAAAATTGGGCTAGTTTTCCCATTTTAGGCACTTCATCACCTGATCTTTGCTAAATGAAGCTTTCATCGTTAGGTAGTGGCTGAAACGTTTTAGGATAAGCTTAGTTTTCTCATATGTAGTGCTATGAAATGTGATTTTGAGGACTATAAGAGGTATCTTTCCTGTGTAGTATAATCTGCCTCATCTTGTGAATTGAGGTTCCTTTCCTAAAAAGAAACTGACAGCATGGGCTTTAAGTAACATAGGTTGCATTAAAGAAGAAAGAAGAGAAGGGAGTAAGAAACAAGAAAAAGGAGAGAAAAAGAATAAAAACAAAATAAGGAAAAAGGAAAAGGAAAAAGAATAAAAAACAAAAGAGATCATAGTAATTTGCAAAAATGTATTTGATGAGTGGGATCTGTAACTTAAGTCTGTGGTGCGCAGTTGTCTGTTTCCATGGTCTCAACTGTCCGATACTTTTGGTTTAAATAGAAGACATAATCAAAAAAAATGGGAAAATGGTAGTATTTTATCAATATATGTCAGAATGCGTACTGCATCTGGTATCTTTTATAACTGAGCATCGAGTTGTAAAATTAGGGCGTCTACCCTATTGTTCCAGGAACTACTGTAAACAAAGAAGCTGAAGGGTTATTTTTTATCTAATAAAATTAAGGGATTAAAACATATTCTTATTAATCACTGCAGTGGGAATCTCTGGATTACTCTCATATTCGTCACCTGGTTCTGTAGATAAAGACATTAGAACATTATTGTAGACCTTCGTAGTGAGAGGATGAATGAGTACCTGTTCACTCTGAACCGCTGTGGCCCTTGTTGCTGGTTTCTTTATGGTATAAAAGATAGCCAAAGCTTTGTGTTTCCTCTCTTCTTTTTGATTTTGATAATTTCCCCTTGCTATACACTGACCCCGATGGTATTCGAAGTTTCTACCATTTAGACTGTTGTGTTTCTTCAAGAAGTATTGTATGTATATATACCAAATATTCTGAATACCTCAGTTAGTGCTTTCTGTATTTATACTTCATTTAACATATTTTCTATATCCATCCATGTTGCTGCAAAATCCATTATTGTATTATTTATAACTGCTATGTAATATTCCATTGTGTATAAGTACCACATATTCACGATCCATAAATCGGTTGTTGGTCATAGAGGTTGATTCCAAATTTTGGCTATTGTAATGAGTGCTGAGATAAATAGTAGAGTACACACATACTTTGGTATGAATGTCCTTCTGTCTTGGGGATAGATACCCAGGAATGTGATTGCTGGGTCACATGCCAGCTCAAATATGAATTTACTAAGCAACCTCCATTCTGTTTTCCATAGGGGTTGGACCAGGAAGCATTCCCACCAGCAGAGAATGAGAGTTTCTTTCTTAACATATCCCCTCCAACAGAGATTGGTCATGTTATTTTTTGTTTTGTTTTGGGGGGGCACACCCATTTGATGCTCAAGGGTTACTCCCGGCTATATGCTCCTGGCTTGGGGGGATCATATGGAACACCAGTGGATTGAACCGTGGTCTGTCCTAGGCTAGCGCTTGCAAGGCAGACTCCTTACCTCTAGTGCCACCACTCTGGCCCGGTCATATTATTTTTGATATGTGACATCCTCACTGGTGTAAGGTGGTACCTCATTGTTGTCTTGATTTGGATTTCCCTAATGATGAGTGATGGTGAACAAGTTTTCATGTGTCTATTGGCCATTTGTTGATCTTTCACAGAGAAGTGTCTATTCATTTCTTTTCCCCATTTTTCTATGGCTTTATTAGGTTTTTGGAAGCTAACCTTTATGAGTGCTTTTTATATTCTAGATAGCAATCCTTTATCTAATGTGTTAAGTGCATATTTTCCCATTCTGGTAGCTGTCTTCTAGTTTTAACTAGTTTTTCTTTTGCCATGCAGAAACTTTTTAGTTTGATGTTTATTTATTTAGGTTTGATGCTGTAACTTTTGTCATTGGCATTCTATCATCAAAGACTTTTTGATGTATAATTCTTGAAGTGTTCTGCCTTTTTTCCTCAATGAATTTTATAGATTGGTGTCTAATTTCAAGGTCTTTTTGAATTGACTTTTGTTTTTTTTTTCTTCTAAAACATTTATTTCAGGGACCAGAGCAATAACATGGCAGTAGAGCGTTTGCCTTACATGTGGTAGACCAAGAATAATAATATGCTCCCATTCCTCTTATATCTAATACAGTATCATTTTTATATTATATAGGTAATACAGTATCTTTAATTGTAAATGCAAATCTTAAACATATTCATCTTATTTAGCAAGGCCATTATTCCTGGTGTTTAGCAATTCCTCATTTTTCCTCCCTGGTATAACCGTTCTGCAATTAAATATTGTTGGCCATGTTGGATACCCCTTTTTAGAAGCACCACATATGGTTTGTTTTTCTATGATTAACTTATTTTACTTATCATACTACACTCAAGGCTCTTGAAAAATTTTGCTTTTTCATATATATTTAATTTAAACACCTTGATTACATACTTGATTGTGTTTGGGTTTCATTCATGTAAAGAACACCATCCATCACCAGTGCAGCATTCCCATCACCAATGTCCCAAATCTCCCTCCTCCCCACCCAACCCCCGCCTGTACTCTAGACATTCTTTCTATAACCCTCATATGTTCTCATTATTAGGACAGTTCAAAAGGTAGTTATTTCTCTAACTAAACTCATCCCTGTTTGTGGTGAGCTTCCTGAGGTGAGCTGTAACTTCCAGCCCTTCTCTCTTTTATGTCTGAAAATTATTATTGCAAGAATGTCTTTCATTTTTCTTAAAACCCATAGATGAGTGAGACCATTCTGTATCTTTCTCTCTCGCTCTCTGACTTATTTCACTCAGCATAATAGATTCCATGTACATCCATGTATAGGAAAATTTCATGACTTCATCTCTCCTGACAGCTGCATAATATTCCATCGTGTATATGTACCACAGTTTCTTTAGCCATTCATCTGTTGAAGGGCATCTTGGTTGTTTCCAGAGTCTTGCTATGGTAAATAGTGCTGCAATGAATATAGGTGTAAGGAAGGGATTTTTGTATTGTATTTTTGTGTTCCTAGGGTATGAAATGGAACAAAGACAGTCTCTTCCACAAATGGTATTGGAACAACTAGTTAACTACTTATAAGAAATTAAAGATTGATTCATACCTCACACTTTATACAAAAGTTTAAAATGTGGGGTATGAATCTAGTTTCTTATAAGTAGTTAACTAGTTGTTCCAATACCATTTGTGGAAGAGACTGTCTTTGTTCCATTTCATATTCTTGACATCTTTGTTAAATATTAGTTGACTATATGTGGAGTTGTGTCTCTGGGTATTCTATTCTGAGATTCTGTCTTTGTTTCAATACCATGCCATTTTGTCACTATGTCTATAGTAAAGCTTCAGGTTAGGTTAAAAAAAGGGCCACCCAGTTTTTTGTTTTTTCATTATGTATTTGGCTAACCTGGGTTTCTTATGTTTCCATACAAATTTTGTAATTGATTGTTCTAAGTCCTTAAAAATGTCTGAATTTTGGGGCCGGGTGGTGGCGCTAGAGGTAAGGTGCCTGTCTTGCCTGCACTAGCCTTGGATGGACCACTGTTTGATCCCACAGTGTCCCATATGGTTCCCAAGCCAGGAGCGACTTCTGAGCGCATAGCCAGGAGTAACCCCTGAGCGTCACCGGGTGTGGCCCCCCCAAAAAAAACGTCTGAATTTGGATAGGGATTGCATACAATCTGTATAGTAATATAGGTAAGATAGGCATTTTGATAATGTTTATTCTTCCTATCCATGAGCATGGGGTTTTCTTCCAATTCGTTAGATCCTTTTCAATTTATTTATGAATTGTTTTAAAATTTTCATGGTATAGGTTTTTCACTTCTTTTGTTAGGTTATTCCTAGGTACTTGATATTTTTAGATACTATTTTAAATGGTATCAATTTCTTAATCTCCTTCTCTTCTGCTTCATTATTTGTATAGAGGAATGCTGCTCTCTTTTGTGTATTGACTTTGTAGCTGGCCACTTTGCTGTATTGGTTTATTGTTTTTAGGAGTTTTGCTGTGGACTCTTTAGAGTTTTCAATGTATATCACCTGCAAAAATATTTAGTGTAAGTTCCTCTTTCCTTATTTCAACTCCTTTTATTGTCTTCTCTTGTCTGATTGCTACTGCTAGACCTTCTAAAACTATGTTGAATAAGAGTGGAGACAGTGGACAGCCTTGCTTAGTACCTGACATTAGTGGAAATGCTTTCAATTTCCACCATTAAGGATAATGTTGACTGTGAGCATGTTATAAATAGTTGTGACAATCTTGAGGAAGGTTCCTTCTATTCCTATTTTGCAGCGTGTTTTCATCATGAATGGGTGTTGGATTTTGTCAAATGCCTTCTCTGTATCAATTGATATGATCATGTGGTTTTTGTCTTTCTTATTGTTAAAGTGGTGTATTGATTGATTTGCATATGTTGAACCATCCTTCCATCCCTGCAATGAAACCCACTTGGTCATGGTTTATATTTTATATATTTATTTATATTTTATTTTATTTATATATTTATTTATATTTTAATGAATTGTTGGATTCGGTTTGCTAAGATTTTGTTGAGGATTTTTGCATCCATGTTCATTGGTAAGATTAGTCTGTAGATTTTTTTTCTTGGATGTGTCCTAGCTGTCTTTGGGAATGAGTGTGATATTAGCCTCATAAATGGAGTTAGGGAATATTCCTGTGTTTTTTTTTATATTTTGAAAGTGTCTTATTATTCTTCTCTGAATATTTGATAGAATTCACGTATAAAACCATCTGGTCCTGACTTTTGTACTTGGGGAGGTTCTTAATTACTATTTCAATTTCCTTAGAAGTGATTGGCCTGTTTAGGCTTTCTATATCCTCCTTATTAAGTCTTGGAAGATGATAATTTTATAGAAACCTGTCAATTTCTTATGGTTCTCTAACTTAACTGAGTTCAGTTGTTCATAGTAAGTCCTCAAAGTGTCTTGGATTTCTTGTGGTTCTTTTGTAATCTTTCCCCTTTCATTTGTGATTTAATTTATTTGGGTGTTTCCCCTTTTTTTCTTTGTGTGTCTTGCCAGTGGTTTAGCTATCTTGCTTTCCCCCCCCGAAAAACCAGCTCCTCGTCTCATTGATTTCTGTATTGTTTTCTTTTTTCCTATGTTGTTTATTTCTGCTCTAATTTTTATTTCTTGTCTTCTACCTGTGTATTTCTTTGTTTCCATTTTCCGTTTCTTTAAGCTATTGATTTTGTCATTTTCTTCTTTCCTAAATATTCTTTCTACAGTCAATCTTGATTTCTGTTGCATTGTGGTCTGATAGGCTGCTTCTTTTAATCCTTATATTTGTGACTTTGTGCAAATTAGATTTATATTCTAAGGCATGTTCTATTCTAGAGAAGGTTCCATGTGCACTTCAGAAGAATGTGTATTCTGCTTTCTGAGAGTGGAGAGTCCTGTATATATCCATTAGTCCTAGTTCTTCTAGTTTCCATTTAGGACTCTTACATTTTTGCTAGATTTTTTTTTCTCAATGGCTCTGTCTAGTGGTGATAATGGTGTGTTAAAGTCTCCAAGTTCTATCATGTTTTCTTCCATATGATTCTATAGATTTGCGAGCAAGCACCTTACATATTTTGCTGGTTCTGAATTTGGTTCATAAATATTGATCACCACTAGAACTTCTTGGTCTAATATTCCTCTGATCAATAGGTAGTGACCTTCTTTGTCTCTGAGCACTTTCTTGAGATTGAGTGCAATTTGGTCTGCTATAAAAATGGATGTCCCAGCTTTTTTTTGTTTCTATTGGCTTGAATGATTCATTATCATCATTTTATTCTAATTCTTTGTCTATCCTGTTCTTTTAGGTATGTTTCTTTCCTTCCTTCCTTCCTTCCTTCCTTCCTTCCTTCCTTCCTTCCTTCCTTCCTTCCTTCCTTCCTTCCTTCCTTCCTTCCTTCCTTCCTTCCTTCCATTCTTTCTTTCTTTCTTTCTTTCTTTCTTTCTTTCTTTCTTTCTTTCTTTCTTTCTTTCTTTCTTTCTTTCTTTCTTTCTTTCTTTCTTTCTTTCTTTCTTTCTTTCTTTCTTTCTTTCTTTCTTTCTTTCTTTCTTTCTTTCTTTCTTTCTTTCTTTCCTTCCTTCCTTCCTTCCTTCCTTCCTTCCTTCCTTCCTTCCTTCCTTCCTTCCTTCCTTCCTTCCTTCCTTCCTTCCTTCCTTCCTTCCTTCCTTCCTTCCTTCCTTCCTTCCTTCCTTCCTTCCTTCCTTCCTTCCTTCCTTCCTTCCTTCCTTCTTTCTTGTTTTCTTTCTTTCTTTTTTTCTTTCTTCTTTCTTGCTTGTTTTCTTGCTTGCTTTCTTTCTTTTTTGTTTTTGGTTTACGGGTCACAACCTGCAGCGCTCAGGGTTTACTCCTGGCTCTACGCTCAGAAATGGCTCCTGGCAAGCTCGGGGGACCATATGGGCTGCTGAGATTCGAACCACTGTCCTTCTGCATTCAAGGCAAACGTCTTACCTCTATGCTATCTCTCGGGCTCCCTTAGTTGTTTTTCTTGCAGACAGCAGATATCAGGTTTATGTTTTCTTTTTTTTATATTTTATTTAAACACCTTGATTACATACGTGATTGTGTGTGAGTTTCAGTCATGTAAAGAACACCACCCATCACCAGTACAACATTTCCATCACTAATGTCCCAAATCTCTCTCCTCCCCAACCAACCCCCGCCTGTACTCTAGACAGGCTTTCCATTTCCCTCATACATTCTAAAATTCTAACTTCTAAAATTCTAAATTATAAAATCTAAATTCTAAAATTCTATATTATATATTCTAAAATTCTACATTCTAAATTCTAAAATTCTAAACTCTATTCTAAAATTATAAATTCTAATTCTAAATTCTAAGATTCCATATAATATAATCTAAAATTCTAACTTCTAAAATCATAATTCTACAATTTAAGTTCTAAAATTCTAAATTCTAAAACTCTAAATTCCATATTCTAAAATTCTATATCCTATATTCTAAATTCTAAGTTCTAAAATCCTAAATTCTAAAATTCCAATTCTAAAATACTATATACTAAAATCTAAATTCTAAAATTCTAAATTTCATATTTTAAAATTCTAAATTCTATATTCTGAAATTCTAAATTCTAAAATTCTATATTTTATATTCTAAAATTCTATATTCTAAATTATATTCTATATTCTAAAATTCTAACTTCTAAAATTCTAAATTATAAATCTAAATTCTAAAATTCTTAATTCTATATTATAAATTATACATTCTGTATTCTAAAATTCTAAATTCTATATTCTAAATATCTAAATTCTAAATTTTTAAATTTTAAATTCTAAATCCCATATGCTAAAATTTTAAATTCAAAATTCTAAAATTCTATATTCAAAATTCTAAAATTCTTAATTCTAAATTCTAAAATTTTATATTCTATATTTTAATATTCAAACTTATAAAATTTTAAATAATAAAATCTAAATTCTAAAATTCTACATTCTAAATTCTAAAATTTTAAATTATCTATTCTAAAATTATAAATTCTAAGTTCTAAATTCTAAAATTCTATATAATATATTCTAAAATTCTAACTTCTAAAATCATAATTCTGCAATTTAAGTTCTAAAATTCTAAATTCTAAAACTCTAAATTTCATGTTCTAAAATTCTATATTCTATATTCTAAATTCGAACCTCTAAAATCCTAAATTCTAAAATTCTAACTTTTAAAATACTATACATTAAAATCTAAATTCTAAATTTCTCAATTCTAAATTCTAAAATTCTAAATTCCATATTTTTAAATTCTAAATTCTATAATTCTAAAATCTATATTCTAGAATTCTTAATTGTATATTCTAAAATATAAGATTCTACATTCTAATAAGTAAATTATAAATTCTATCCTAAAATGTGATAAAACAAAATTTGATTTCTAAACTCGAAAATTCGAAATTCTAGAATCTTAAATTCTAAATTCTAACATTCTAAATTTCTAATATTCTAACTTCTAAAATTCTTCATTACTTGCGATTGTGGGGTCGCAAGTGTTGGCATCTTCCTGAGCAGTGCCAGCCAAGGACAGACTGTGGTTTCATGACCCTGCATCCCATTTGGTTCCCAAAACACGGAACAATTTCTGAGTCCAGAACCAGGTGAAACCAATTCATGTCACCTGCTCTGGCCCAAAATCCATAAAGGAAACACAAAAACCAATAAGTAATCAAATAAAATTATAAATAGATAAACCTCTACATTTTTTTCTAAAATTCTAACACTCTAAATTCTGAATTCTGAAATACTTCATTCTCTATTCTAAATTCTAAGATTCTAATACTATATTTTAAAATTCTAACTTCTAAAATTTTAAATCCTAAAATCTAAATTATAAAATTCATAATTTAAAATTCTAAATTCTATATTCTGAAATTATAAATTCTGAAATTCTACATTATATATTCTAAAATTCTATATTCTAAAATTCTAACTTATAAAATTCTAAATTCTAAAATCTAAATTTTAAAAATCTAAATTTCATATTTTAAAATTCTAAATTCTATATTCTTAAATTCTAAATTCTGAAATTCTATGTTTTATATTCTAAAATTCTATATTCTAAAATATATTCTATATTCTGAAATTCTTAATTCTAAATTCTAAAATTCTATTACATATTTTAATATTCAAACTTCTAAAATTTTATTTATTTATTTTTTGGACAAATTTTTTTTATTTAAACACCTTAATTACATACATGATTGTGTTTGGGTTTCAGTCATGTAAAGAATACCCCCCATCACCAGTGCAACATTCACATCAACAATGTCCCAAGTTTCCCTCCTCCCCACCGACCCCTGCCTGTACTCTAAAAAGGCTCTCCATTTCCCTCATACATTCTTATTATTAGGACAGTTCAAAATGTAGTTATTTCTCTAACTAAACTCATCACTCGTTGTGGTGAGCTTCCTGAGGTGAGCTGGAACTTCCAGCTCTTTTCTCTTTAGTGTCTGAAAATTATTATTGCAAGAATGACTTTCATTTTTCTTAAAACCCATAGATGAGTGAGACCATTCTGCGTTTTTCTCTCTCTCTTTTACTTATTTCACTCAGCATAATAGATTCCGTGTACATCCATGTATAGGAAAATTTCATTACTTCATCTCTCCTGACAGCTGCATAATATTCCATTGTGTATATGTACCACAGTTTCTTTAGCCATTCGTCTGTTGAAGGGCATCTTGGTTGTTTCCATAGTCTTGCTATGGTAATTAGTGCTGCAATGAATATAGGTGTAAGGAAGGGGTTTTTGTATTGTATTTTTATGTTCCTAGGGTATATTCCTAGGAGTGGTATAGCTGGATCGTATGGGAGCTCGATTTCAAGTTTTTGGAGGAATCTCCATATTGCTTTCCATAAAGGTTGAACTAGATGGCATGGCACACATCACAAAGAATGAGAATAAACAGTGTTGGCGGGGATGTGGAGAGAAAGGAACTCTTATCCACTGCTGGTGTGAATGCCGTCTACTTCTAAAATTTTAAATTATAACATCTAAATTCTAAAATTCTAAATTCTATATTCTAAAATTCTATATTCTAAATTCAAATTTCTAAATTCTATATTCTAAAATTTTAAATTCTAAATTTTAAAATTCTATACTCTAAAATTCTAAATTCTATTTTCTAAAATTATACATTCTAAATTCTAAAATTCTATATTCCAAACACTAAAATTCTAACTTCTAAAATTCTAAATTATAAAATCTAAATTCTAAAATTCTATATTCTATATCCTATAATTCTACATTCTAAATTCTAAAATTCTAAACTCTATTCTAAAATTATAAATTCTAAAATTCTATATAATATATTCTAAAATTCTAACTTATAAAATCATAATTCTACAAATTATGTTCTAAAATTCTAAATTCTAAAACTAAATTCCATATTCTAAAATTCTAACTTCTAAAATTCTAAATTATAAAATCTAAATTCTAAAATACTTAATTCTATATTATAAATTTTACATTCTATATTCTAAAATTCTAAATTCTATATTCTAAATATCTAAATTTTAAATTATTAAATTTTGAATAGTAAATTCTTTTATTTATATTTTTTTAAACACCTTGATTACATACATGATAGTGTTTGGGTTTCAGTATTGTAAAGAACACCACCCATCACCAGTGCAACATTTCCGTCACCAATGTCCCAAATCTCCCTCCTCCCCACCCCATCCCTGCCTGTACTCTAGACAGGCTTTCCATTTCCCTCATACATTCTCATTATTAGGACAGTTCAAAATGTAGTTATTTCTCTAACTAAACTCATCACTCTTTGTGGTGAGCTTCCTGAGGTCAGCTGGAACTTCCAGCTCTTTTCTCTTTTGTCTTTGAAAATTATTATTGCAAGAATGTCTTTCATTTTTCTTAAAAACCATAGATGAGTGAGACCATTATGCGTTTCTCTCTCTCTCTCTCTGACTTATTTCTCTCAGCATAATATATTCTGTGTACATCTATGTATAGGAAAATTTCACGACTTCATCTCTCCTGACAGCTGCATAATATTCCATTGTGTATATGTACCACAGTTTCTTTAGCCATTCGTCTGTTGAAAGGCATCTTGGTTGTTTCCAGAGTCTTGCTATGGTAAATAGTGCTGCAATAAATATAGGTGTAAGGAAGGGGTTTTTGTATTTTATTTTTGTGTTCCTAGGGTATAATCCTAGGAGTGGTATAGCTGGATCATATGGGAGCTCGATTTCCAGTTTTTGGAGGAATCTCCATATCGCTTTCCATAAAGTTTTAACTAGACAGCATTCCCACCAGCATTGGATAAGAGTTCCTTTCTATCCATATCTCCGCCAACACTGTTTATTCTATTCTTTGCAATGTGTGCCATTCTCTGTGGTGTGAGGTGGTAACTCATCGTTTTTACTTGTATCTCCATGATGGTTAGTGATGTGGAGGAGCATTTTTCATCTCTCTTTTGGCCATTTGTATTTCTTCTTTGTCAAAGTGTCTATTCATTTCTTCTCCCCAATTTTTGACAGGATTAGGTGTTTTTCTTCTTGTAAATTTCTGTCAGTGCCTTGTATATTTTGGAGATTAGCCGCTTATCTGATGGGTATTGGGTGAATAGTTTCTCCCACTCAGTGGGGGACTCTTCTATCCTGGCACTATTTCCTTTGAGGTGCAGAAGCTTCTCAGCTTAATATATTCCCATCTGTTCATCTCTGCTTTCGCTAACTTGGAGAGTGCAGTTTCCTCCTTGAATATGCCTGTAGTCTCAATGTCCTGGAGTGTTTTGCCTATGTGTTGTTCTATATATCTTATGGTTTTGGGTCTGATATCGAGGTCTTTAATCCATTTGGATTTTACCTTCATACATGATGTTAGCTAGGGGTCTAAGTTCAATTTCTACAAGTGGCTAGCCAGTTGTGCGAACACCACTTGTTGAAGAGGCTTTCCCTGCTCCATTTAGGATTTCCTGCTCCTTTATCAAAAATTAGGTGATTGTATGTCTGGGGGACATTTTCTGAGTATTCTTACCTATTCCACTGATCTGAAGGCCTGTCCTTATTCCAATACCATGCTGTTTTGATAACTATTGCTTTGTAGTAAAGTTTAAAGTTGGGGAAAGTAATTCCTCCCATATTCTTTTTCCCAATGATTGCTTTAGCTATTCTAGGGTGTTGATTGTTCCAAACAAATTTCAAAAGTGCCTGATCCACTTCTTCGAAGAATGTCATGGGTATCTTTAGAGGGATTGCATTAAATCTGTATAATGCCTTGGGGAGAATTGCCATTTTGATGATGTTAATCCTGCCAATCCATGAGCAGGGTATGTGTTTCCATTTCTGCGTGTCCTCTCTTATTTCTTGGAGCAGAATTTTATAGTTTTCTTTGTGTATGTCCTTCACATTTTTAGTCAAGTTGATTCCAAGATATTTGAGTTTGTGTGGCACTATTGTGAATGGGGTTGTTTTCTTAATGTCCATTTCTTCCTTATTAGTATTGGTGTATAGGAAGGCCATTTATTTTTGTGTGTTAATTTTGTAGCCTGCCACCTTGCTCTATGAGTCTATTGTTTCTAGAAGTTTTTTGGTAGAGTCTTTAGGGTTTCGTAAGTAGAGTATCATGTCATCTGCAAACAGTGAGAGCTTGACTTCTTCCTTTCCTATCTGTATTCCATTGATATCTTTTTCTTGCCTAATTGCTATAGCGAGTACTTCCAGTGCTAAGTTAAATAGGAGTGGTGAGAGAGATCAGCCTTGTCTTGTGCCAGAATTTAGACGGAAGGCTTTTAATTTTCTCCATTGAGGATAATATTTGTCACTGGCTTGTGGTAGATGGCTTTAACTATATTGAGAAAGGTTCCTTCCATTCCCATCTTGCTGAGAGTTTTGATCAAGAATGGGTGTTGGACCTTATAAAATGCTTTCTCAGCATCTATTGATATGATCATGTGGTTTTTATTTTTATTGTTGTTGATGTTGTGTATTATATTGATAGTTTTACGGATATTAAACCATCCTTGCATTCCTGGGATGAAACCTACTTGATCGTAGTGAATGATCTACTTAATAAGGCATTGAATCCTATTTGCCAGGATTTTGTTAGGATTTTTGCATCTGTATTCATCAGCGATATTGGTCTGTTATTTTCTTTTTTCATAGCATCTCTGGTTTAGTTATCAAGGTGATGTTGGCTTCATAAAAGCTATTTGGAAGTGTTTTCGTTTGTTCAATTTCATGAAAGAGTCTTGCCAGGATTGGTAGTATTTCCTCTTGGAAAGTTTGAAAAAAGTCATTAGTGAATCCATCTGGGCCTGGGCTTTTGATTTTGGGCAGACATTTGATTACCGTTTTAATTTCATCAATGGTGATGGGGGTATATAGATATGCTACATCTTCTTCCTTCAACTGTGGAAGATTATAAGAGTCCAAGAATTTATCCATTTCTTCCAGGTACTCATTTTTAGTGGCGTAGAGTTTCTCAAAATAGTTTATGATTACCTTTTGAATCTGTCATATCAGTAGTGATCTCTCCTTTTTCATTCCTAATACGAGTTATCAAGTTATCTTTCATTGTTAGTTTTGCCAGTGGTCTATCAATCTTGTTTATCTTTTCAAAGAACCAACTTCTGCTTTCATTGATTTTTCGGATTGTTTTTTGGGTTTCCACTTCGTTGATTTCTGCTCTCAGTTTTGTTATTTCCTTCTGTCTCCCTATTTTTGGGTCCTTTTGTTGAGCACTTTCTAATTCTATTAGCTGTTTCATTAACTACTCAGGTAAGCTCCTTCTTCCTTCCTGATGTGTGCTTGTAAAGCTTTAAATTTTCCTCTCAGTTCTGCTTTTGCTGTGTCCCATAAGTTCTGATAGTTTGTGTCTTTATTGTCATTTGCTTCCAGGAACCTTTTGATTTCCTCCTTGATTTCATCTCGGACCCACTGGTTATTAAGTATGTTTAACTTCCAGGTGTTAAAGTTTTTCTTCTGAGTCCCTTTGCAATTCACAAATAATCTCAGAGCCTTGTGGTCAGCGAAGGTAGTCTGCAAAATTTCTATCTTCTTGATATTATGGAGGTATGTTTTATGTGCCAGCATGCAGTCTATCCTGGTTAATGTCCCATGTACATTGGAGAAGAATGTGTATCCAGGTTTCTGGGAATGGAGTTTCTTATATTTATTCACTATGCCTCTTTCTTGCATTTCTCTCTCAGGTCTAGTATATCCTTGTTGGGTTTCAGTCTAGTTGACCTATCCAGTGTTGACAAAGCAGTGTTGAGGTCCCCCACAATTATTGTGTTGTTATTGATATTATTTTACAGATTTATCAACAGTTGTATTAAATATTTAGCTTCCCCCTCATTTGGTGCATATATGTATAGGAGAGTTATTTCTTCCTGCTCTACATACCCCTTGATTAATATAAAATGTCCATCTTTGTCCCTTACAACATTCCTGAGTATAAAGTTTGCATTATCTGATATTAGTATGGCCACTCCAGCTTTTTTATGGGTGTTGTTTGCTTAGATAATTTTTCTCCAGCCTTATATTTTGAGTCTATGTTTGTTCTGACTATTCAGGTGCATTTCTTGTAGGCAGCAGAAGGTTGGATTGAGTTTTTTGATCCGTTTAGCCACTCTTTGTCTCTTAACTGGTGCATTTAGTCCATTGATGTTGAGAGAAAAAATTGTCCCGGGATTTAAAGCCATCTTTATGTCGAAATTTGGTGTCTCTTGGTTAGTCTTGTCTTAAATTAGGTCTTTCAGTTTTTCTCTTAAGATTGGTTTTGATTCTGTAAGTTTCTGAGCTGTTTGTTGTCTGTGAAACCATGGCTTCTTCTGTCAAACCGGAAACTGAGTTTTGCTGGGTACAGTATTCTAGGTGAAGCATTCATTTCATTTAGTCTTGTCACAGTATCCCATCACTGCTTTCTGGCCTTGAGTGTTTCTGGTGAACAGGTCTGCTGTAAATCTCAAGGATGCTCCCTTGAATGTAATTTCCCTTTTTTGATCTTGCTGTTTTCAGAATTCTGTCTCTATCTGTGGGATTTGTCATTGTGACTAGGATGTGTCTTGGGGTATTTTTCTGGGGTCTCTTTTGGTTGGTAATCTTCGAGCATGCAGGATTTGATCACATATATTCTTTAGCTCTGGAATTTTCTTTTTAATGATGTTCTTGACTGTTGATTTTTCCTAGAAATTTTCTTCCTGGGTCTCTGGGACTCCAATGATTCTTAAGTTGTTTCTGTTGATCTTATCATAGACTTCTATTTTCATCCGTTCCCATTTTTTGACCAATTTTTCCACTGTCTCTTCATTTGCTTTAAGTTTTTTTTCCAATCTCTCCCGCTGTATGGAACTGTTACTTATCTCATCTTCCACAGCACCAAGCCTATTCTCAGCTTCTGATACCCTGTCCCAGAGCTTATCCATTTTGTCATTCACTTCATTTACTGAGTTTTTCAGGCCTGTTTTTTGACATGTTTGGAGTTTTGTGATTTCTTTCTTCATATTTTCTTGGTTCTTATTAGTGTTCTGTTCAACTCAATCCATGGTTTCTTTGAGTTCCTTGAGCGTCTTCCTATTGCTTGTCTAAAGTCCTTATCCGAGAGGTTGATTAGTTGGTTGGTCATTATCTGGTCATCAGAATTGTCATCTTCATTCTCTATGTCTGATGCTGGCCTGTGCTGTTTCCTCATTGTCACACTTGTATTGTGGATTTTTCTATGTGTTATGGTGGTATTCATTGGCTAAATGATGTAGGCAGCCACACTCCTCTGGCTCTGCCCTTTCTGGATGGATCGACTTGCCTCCAAGGGAGGGGATTCCTCCATGGATCAAGCCTCACACAGGATCAAATCTTAGGCCCAACCATGCTGCAGAGAAGACAGTCTGGAGAGAAATGCTGGGCTTCAGTGATCCAGCACAATTCTTAGTGTGATTTTTTTCTTCCTGTTGCATGGTGTTCTTTCCTTAGAAAGAGCACATGGCCACGTAGCAAAGAGAGTGGCCGTGCTCTGCTGGAGCCTCTTTTCAGCCCACTCCCAAGAGGTTCACTTGACAGGACAGTAGACAGACACACACACAGGCAGCACTCACAATTTTTCACAGTTGGGCCCCACTGGGCCGGTGTCAGGTTTATGTTTTCTGATTCAACCCTCTACTCTGTTTTTTTTAATGGGGAAGTTTAGTCCATTGACATTTAAGGAGATTATTGAAAAAGGGGGTTGTTGGGCTATTATATTGTTTAGGGTTATTGTTGTTACAATTGGTTTTTTGGATTGTGTAGTACATCTCTGAGTAGTTCATTTAGAGTTGTTTTGGTTAGCATGAATAGTCCAAGTTCTCTTTTATCTGAGAATATTTTTAGTCTTCCCTCCCATGTGAATGTGAGTTTTGCTGGGTAGTGGACTCTACTCATTTAATAATTTAAAAATGTCATTCCACTATCTTCTTGCTAGAATTGTTTTAAATGGGAGACCTCGTTTGTTTCTTATGTTACTTCCTTTGTACTTGAGGTTTTATTTTTTCTCTAATTGCTTTAAGGATTTAATCTTTCTCTTTGTCTTTTTTGTCATTTGGATTACTATATGTCTTAGTGTTGGTCTATTGTGGTCTATTTTATTTGGAACTCTTTAAACCTCTTGAATTTGCACAGGTGCCTCTTTCCAGAATGTGGTAAAATTTTCTGCTATTATTTCCCATGCTATTTGTTCTTCCCCTTTCACTTTTTCTTCCCCTTCTGGTATTCCAACAATTCCTAGATTATTTCTTTTGTCTTTGTTCATTATGTATCATACTTTTCCCCCAATGTCTTGTCTCTCATTTCTTTGCTGACTTCTTTGTTGTTTCTGGCTTGTAATTTGTTTGAGTTAGACTAAACAAAGTAATTCTACTGCTGTGGCTTGCTAGCACATTTTTAGTTAATTCCATTTGTATGGACTTTCTCATCTTCTGATCGAATTCTACTTTGATTTGGATCTATTGTTCTTCCATGGATTTCCTGATTTCTTTGGTTAGTGATTTTTTGTATTACACTGATAATACATTAAATGCTGATTTTAGGTCTTCATCTATTGAGTTCTTGAGTTTTAGAGGGTTTGGAAATCTGAGTTTCTCTCTGTATCTCCAGCTATTGATTTCTGGCTTGGTTTCCCATTGTCCTTTGCATAAGGTGGGTTGGGTTGTTGCACTTTCAAGGTGTGTTTTTTTTAAAGTGGTCTGTAATGGCAGGAGCCCTCCTCTGTCCCGATGCTTCAGACTGGGTTTGTGACAGCGAGGGTTGAGCTCTGCTTCTTACTAGGCCCTGCAGCTTCTGACTGTGGTTGTGATGGTGGGTGTTGCGCCCTGCTCTGGTCTTCCTCCCTGCTCCTTACCAGTGGCTGGTGAGAAGGCCCAATTCCTTAAAACCTGCGGGTTCTGAGCAGGGTTGGGACAGTGTGGGTGGCTTAATCTAATTTTAATAGCTTGGCATTGAGTGGGGGATGGGCCTCTATAAAATCTGGCAAAATATGAGATATTAAAATACAGGGTGTTTCATGTGATGATTGATCAGCTGGATATAGTGCAAAATCTGACTGCCTAGGTGGCTCAACGTTGGAGGCTTATCTTCCTTCATGGGAATCAATTTTGAGAGATTCTTACTCAGGAGACTTACTGGGGATTTTTGTACAAATAACACCTGGAGAGTAAGGTATGAAAAACAGAGTGAGGGTGTTGATGGGTATGGCATAGTTCTCAAGCAGGTTCAAGCAAACCCAGAAAGAGTTTTGCAACAAATAGATTTTGTCTTTCTAGTTTCTCGTTTCTCTTTTTGGTTGATGGATACAGGTTGTGCACGACCTAATATGAAGCAACTTTTTAAACCAAGGACAATATTAGAGAGGGATATTAATTGAGATCTCTTCTTTATTGCATTACTGGAAGTTTGAGGTAATACAAATTTTGATATTTGGTGTGATATAGATGGTAGAGCCACGTATCTACTATATTCAGAATGTAATTAAAAACCTGTCTTCAAGTGTGTACAATTTTGTACAAATGTGAGGCATCTTCCTTCTGAACAAGTGTCTTGAAAAAAAGGTACGCACGCAAAAGGTTTTTGTCCCTGAATAAAGACTCTGAAAGTGAAATGCTTAAATGTTTGTCAAGGTATAGATGTACACGGAATCTATTATGCTGAGTGAAATAAGTCAGAGAGAGAGAGAGAAACGCAGAATGGTCTCACTCATCTATGGGTTTTAAGAAAAATGAAAGACATTCTTGCAATAATAATTTTCAAACACAAAAGAGAAAAGAGCTGGAAGTTCCAGCTCACCTCAGGAAACTCACCACAAAGAGTGATGAGTTTAGTTAGAGAAATAACTACATTTTGAACTGTCCTAATAATGAGAATGTATGAGGGAAATGGAGAGCCTGTTTAGAGTACAGGCGGGGGTCGGGTGGGGAGGAGGGAGACTTGGGACATTGGTGATGGGAATGTTGCACTGGTGATGGGTGGTGTTCTTTACATGACTGAAATCCAAACACAATCATGTATGTAATCAAGGTGTTTAAATAAAAAAATTACAATTAAAAAAAAGGTATAGATGTAAGCTAAAAACTAGAGCAAGCAGTTTGAAACCACATATTAAAGTATCAGTCTTCAGACCCTCAGCTAACTGAAGATGATAGTTAAAAATAGTGATGCCTCATAATGAAAAATATATACATAAGTGATATATGAGAAATTTAGAGAGGAGAATCATGAAACCAAGCATAACAATATAGAAAGAAACGTTTTAAAACACTGTGAAATTTCAAGTATAAAAAGGAAAAAAAGTCAAATGGCTTATAGGTAGACAGATAATGATAATCTGGGACAACATCAGTTCAGTTAAATGGTTGCATAAGAAAATACAATATATTATATTAAATATATATCTAATAAATATATTAAAAGAGTGACTACAAAATTTACATGGAATGACTTTATTGAAATATTGTTCTGGAGTAAGCTTAATTTGAAAGTGTTAAGAAAATTATCCTAACTATAAAGACAGAGGAAAGAGCCAGGTCAATGTAAAGTTGAGATAAAAAGGGTTTTCTTGGCCCGTGCCAGCAGCCGGGCCCCGCCCCCGGCGACTTGCTGAAGTTCTCCCCAGCTAGGGAGACACCGTTCAAAGACGCAGCCAGCGCGAATATAGCTTAACACAACTTATAGGTATAGCCAGTTCAGGCCTAACACCAAAATTTCTTAAATAATCAAGAACCCATGAAATTGGGGGAAAAAAGGGGTGGGCATTCAGAGACCTCTGTGCCCCACAGTCTACGTGCTTCTCCCTAAAGTGAGTGCAGCGCCCAGAGGCCACTCCACCTGGGGCATAGGGATCCCCGCATCCACGACCCCCCCCCCGCACCAGTGCCCAGAAAGAGTGCATTCCCCTGGGACCATTCCACGTGGGTGTACTCCAAAGCATACCAATAGACGCAAAGAAATATGGGTAAATCAAAGAGAACCCTAACATCTGAAAATACAGAGACAGACCCTATCAAGTTTCCAAGTCCGCCAAAACGCACAGATCCATGGGAAGGTGACCTAAAAGCAGCAATGAGGAAGGAAATGCAAGAATTAATAAAACAAATGAAAGAAACCTTAGCTACCGAGTATAAGAAATCTATGGATGAACGGATCAGCCAAATTGAAGAAGAAATGTTAAAGAACATGAGAGAGTCCATACAAAAAGAAATGAAGGAATTAAAAGACAAAGTAACAAGCCTTACAAGCAGAAACACAGAGTTGGAGAGACACATTGAAGAACTCGAAGGAAAACTGCAAACAAAAAATGATCAAGAAACCAACAAAGAAATAAAAGGCAAAGCACTGGAAGGAAAAGTCCAGTATCTAATGAACAAGGACAAAAGAAACAATCTAAGAATTGTGGGTATACCAGAAGGGGAGGAAATAGGGAAAGGGGAAGAACAAGTAGTCAGAGAGATAATAGCAGAGAACTTCCCCTCCCTCTGGAAAGAAACCTCAATGCCAATCCAGGAAGTGAAAAGAGTCCCTAATAAAATAGACCCTAATAAAACAACTCCAAGACATATAGTAATCCAAATGGCAAAAAATAAAGAGAAAGAGGAGCTCCTTAAAGCAATAAGAGAGAAAAAAAGTCTCAAGTACAAAGGTAGGGACATAAGAATCAAACCAGATCTCCCATTCGAAATAATTCAAGCAAGACGACAGTGGAATGACATATTTAAACGACTGAATGAAAGAAACTTCCAACCTAGGGTCCAATAGCCAGCAAAATTATCATTCATATGGGAGGATAGACTAAAAACATTCTCAAACAAGAACGAGCTTGAACTATTTGTGCAAACTAAACCAATCCTAAATGACCTGCTCAGAGATGAATTATACAACCCAAACCCCCGATTGTAACAAAAACCACCCTACACAACACAACTGCACAACAGTCATCTCTCTCAATAATCTCCCTAAATGTTAATGGACTAAACTCCCCAATTAAAAGACACATAGTAGAGAACTGGATTAGGAAAAATAAACCAGACTTCTGTTGTCTGCAAGAAACACACCTACAACTACAGGATAAGCACAGGCTTAGAATAAATGGATGGAAAGTAATTATTCAGGCCAATGGAAAACAAAAAAGAGCAGGGACAGCCATTCTTATATCAGACCAAATTGCATTCAACATCAAGAAAGTGATCAGAGACAAAGAGGGCCACTACTTACTGATCAGGGGAACATTAGATCAAGAAACACTAACCCTGGTCAATATCTATGCACCTAATGTAGAGTCAGCAACATATGTGAAGCAACTGCTCGTAAACCTGGAGAAACACATGAAGGGAAATGTGATAGTAGTAGGGGACCTCAATACTCCACTATCACCACTGGACAGATCCACCAAACAGAAAAATAGCAAAGAAATAAGAGCTCTAAATGAAAAATTAGAAGATTTGGGGCTAATAGACTTATATAGAGCCCTACATCCCCAGAAAACAGAATACACATTCTTCTCAAGCCCACATGGAACCTTCTCCAGAATAGACCATGTCTTAGGATACAAAGCCAACCTATATAAGACCACAAAGGTAAGGATCATTAGAAGTACCCTTTCAGATCACTATGCAACAGAACTCAAAATTGACATCAAGAAGAAGCAATGGAGAAAAACTAATACCTGGAGATTAAACAACATGCTGCTCAACAACAGCTGGATCAAAGAACAACTCAAGGAAGAAATAAAAAGATTCCTTGAGACAAATGACAATGAAGAGACAACATGTCAATATCTGTGGGACACAGCAAAAGCAGTAATTAGGGGGAAACTCATAGCAATACAGGCCTATGTCAAGAAGCAGGAAAGTAACAAAACCAACAGCTTAAAAGAACACCTCAAAGAATTGGAACAACAGCAACAGAGAAATCCAACCACAACCAGACGGCAAGAAATAATAAAAACCAGAGCAGAAATAAACAATATCGAAACCAAGAAAACAATACAAAAAAATCAATGAGACCAGAAGTTGGTTTTTTGAAAAAATAAACAAGATAGACAAACCGCTGGCAAAACTCACCAAAAAAAAGAGGGAAAACACCCAAATCAATAGGATCACTAATGAAAGGGGAGAGATTACAACAGAACCCCAAGAAATACAACATATCATGAGATCATATTATGAACAACTATACTCCACCAGGCTAGAGAACCCAGAAGAAATCGACAGATTCTTGGAAAAAAACCCTCTTCCAAGACTGGAAACGGAAGATTTAGAAAGCCTAAACAGACCAATCACCTCAGAGGAAATTGAAGATGTAATTAAAAAACTCCCTAAGAACAAAAGCCCAGGTCCAGATGGATTTACAGGTGAATTCTATCAAGCTTTCCAAGAAGACTTACTACCACTTTTCCATAGGCTCTTCCAAACTATAGAAAAAACAGGAATCCTCCCTAACTCCTTCTATGAGGCAAATATCACACTCGTTCCCAAAGATGGCAAAGACATCACCAAGAAAGAAAACTACAGACCAATCTCACTAATGAACATAGATGCAAAGATACTCAACAAAATCTTAGCAAACCGAATCCAGCACTTTATCAAAAAGATAATACATCATGACCAGGTGGGATTTATACCAGGAATGCAAGGTTGGTTCAACATACGCAAATCAATCAACATTATACATCACATCAACAACAAGAAAGATAAAAACCACATGATCGTATCAATCGATGCAGAGAAGGCATTTGACAAAATCCAACACCCTTTCATGTTAAAGACACTCAGTAAAATAGGCTTAGAAGGAACCTTCCTCAAGATAGTTACAGCTATCTATGAAAAGCCAAGAGCCAACATTATACTTAATGGTGAGAAACTAGAAGCATTCCCACTAAGGTCAGGAACTAGGCAAGGCTGTCCACTCTCTCCACTCCTATTCAATATAACCTTAGAAGTCCTAGCAATAGCAATCTGACAAGAGAAGGGAATCAAAGGAATCCAAATTGGGAAAGAGGAACACAAACTATCTCTATTTGCAGACGATATGATGATTTACATTGAAAACCCTAAACAGTCCACAGTAAAACTCCTAGAAACAATTAACCAATACAGCAAAGTGGCTGGATACAAAGTCAACACACAAAAGACAGTAGCGTTTCTATATACAAATCACGAAGCCGATGAGAGAGAGATTAAAAATACAATTCCATTTAAAATAGTATCAAAAAATATCAGGTACCTAGGAATCAACCTTACAAGGGAAGTGAAAGACCTATACCAGGAAAACTTCAAAACACTTCAGAAAGAAATTGAAGAAGATCTAAAGAAATGGAAGAATATCCCATGCTCATGGATAGGTAGAATTAACATAGTCAAAATGTCTATCCTACCCAAACTTCTATATAGATTTAATGCAATCCCTATCCAAATCCAGACACCATTCTTTAAAGAAATAGAACAATCAATCACAAAATTTATCTGGAACCACAAAAGACCCAGGATAGCCAAACAAATACTGAAAAACAAGAAGCTGGGTGGCATCTCCTTACCTAACTTGAAACTATACTATAAAGCCATAGTAATCAAAACAGCATGGTACTGGAACAGAGACAGGACCTCAGACCAGTGGGTCAGAACAGAATTCCCTGACATAAACCCCCAGATATACAGCCAACTAATATTCGATAAAAGAGGCAAGAACCTGAAATGGAACAAAGAAAGTCCATTCAACAAATGGTGTTGGTACAACTGGAAAACCACATGTACAAAAGTGAAGATCAACCCATACCTCACCCCTTATACAAAAGTCAACTCAAAATGGATCAAAGACCTTGAAATTAGACCCGAATCTATAAAGTTTATTGAGAATAAAATAGGCAGAACACTCGAAGACCTATATATCAAAAAGGTCTTCGAGAATGGAGCACCATTGGCAAGAACTTTAGCAACAAACATAAACAAATGGGACTACATCAAACTAAAAAGCTTCTGCATGGCGAAAGAAACCCTACTTAACGCAAGAAGACAGTTAACAGAATGGGAAAAAATCTTTTCACTCGACATATCTGATAAAGGGCTGATATCTAGAACATACAAAGCACTCAGAAAGCTGAGCCCCCCAAAACCAAATAAAGCCATAAAAAATGGGGAGATGAAATGAATAGACACTTCTCTGAGGAAGATAAAAGGATGGCCAGCAAACACATGAAAACATGCTCACCTTCACTCATCATCAGAGAGATCCAAATCAAGACAACAATGAGATACCACCTGACACCAGTGAGGATGGCTCACATTAAAAATAATGGGAACAATCTCTGTTGGCGGGGATGCGGTATAAAAGGAACTCTCATACACTGCTGGTGGGAATGCCCCCTTGTCCAACACCTATGGAGAACAGTCTGGAGAGTACTCAAAGAACTCAGAATTGAGCTGCCATTTGACCCAGCAATTGCTCTCCTAGGTATATACCCCGAAGTGGGAAGGACATTCATTCCAAAATATATGTGCACCCCACTATTTATCGCAGCACTCAGTGTAATAGCCAAGTCTTGGAACCAACCCCGATGTCCAACAACAGATGAATGGATCATTAAGATGTGGTATATATACACAATGGAATATTACATAGCAGTCAGAAATGATACAATCACAGACTTTGCAGCAACATGGATGGACCTAGATCATATTATATTAAACAAAGTAAGTCAGAAGACAAAAGAGAAACACAGAATGGTAGCACTATTCTGAAGCACCCAGAACACACATCTTATACACAACTGATACTCAACAATCAAATAACACGGTTTAACAGGGTAGAAACTCTAAACACTGCAATAGTCAACATATACTCAGGAGCAGTCCCCAAAGTACTTGAAAAAGGAACAACGCAAACTCTTGACTACACATTATTCCACAAAGAAAGCAGCAACACCAAAAACTGCACCGTAGAGAGAACAGGTATGTAATCAACCTTCCACGACAAAGGCCCACAACAATCACTTAGAGATAGTATTCAGGAACACAGGTAAAGAACACCACGGGAAATCACAGTCTGCAATGGAATCATCCCATAACACTACATTTTATTGTCTTTATCTTATAATATTTAAAATAACCTCTCAGCTTTTATATCCACAGGCATCCTTGAATACAAATGGCGGATAAACTAAGATGGCAGTGCGGGATACCACACGAGATACCATACCTAGCTTGCAATATGAGATGGCCCCGAGAAAACTCTTTAACATACATTTTATCTCTAGGTTACATCTTCTTTTAGGAACTGAAGCACGTGACCAGTCAGACCACCAAAGCAGTAACTGAGACGTACAGACTTAAACTACACGCTCTATTCTGTGAACACATTCAGGCAAACTAGCATTCCCCTGCTATTCTCTCCTCTCTTCTCACTACTTTCTTTTTTATTTTTTATCTTCTTTTTTTTCTTTTCTTCTCTTCTCTTTTTTCCTTTTTCTCTCTCTTTTCTGCTCTTCTCTTTACTTTTTTCCTTTTCTCTTCTCCCTTTCTTTCTAAAGTATTTTCTCTTTTCTCCCTTCCTACCCCTTCCATATACCTTCCCCTTTTCCCCCTTTGGAAATCCAACTATCCCTTCACCCCTCAATCCCATACTGACCTCCCGCCATATTAAAACTCTCCACCCTCAGTCCTTAATCTATTAGGCATCAATATTGACCTCCTACCCCAACGAACCATTACCCAGCACCCAGTGGAGAGGACACCCAGTCAAACCCACACCTCGTCTCCTCCAAGAAAAGGCAGCCAACTCCCCTGCGGATCCATGCTACGCGGCCCTCCCCACCAACTCCCCCTAACGTGGACTGTTACCTGAAACCAGACTTAGGTCTAAAAGTATCCTCAATGCAAGAACCCTTCCAGGACCTCCCTGCCACAAATCTTTTGCCACTCTGAAGAAGATCTGGGGATGGGATGGAAAGATGCCTGGGGACCCACACACCACAAGAAAAACCCAAAAGACAATGGGAAAACCTGTATTTCCAACATAAGCATAAGAACTGTATCACACCACCTCTTTACCTGCTTTTCCCCAAATGTAAGATAGTCATATGCATCACTTTGGCCCTTTAAATACTTTGCTACCTCATTTAAAAAAAAATCTGGCCTACATATACATATGTAAGTACATACATTTTTGATACCTATTTATTTTTCTATTTATTATTTTTTCATCTTTTTTTTGGGTATGTAACCTGTTTCTGTTTTCCCCTTTTGACCACCCCCAAATGCACCATCAATATAAGGTAGCACCATTTCCCCCTGCAAAGGCACACTAAAATAAAGGGGAATTCTTACATAAATATATATATATTAAAAAAAAAGAGAGCTCTTATCTATTAGAGATAGGAACTCATAGTTGTTTACAATAAAGGGATATCTCCTACCTTGAAAATATGTCATGTGGAATTAACTTAGACCTCAGGTGTTTAGATACCATCAATCCAGCCTTGAACCCTGGATCCCAGACACAGGAACGACACAGTTCTTCACAACTGCTACAGGAAACAAATCCCACCCGGGACAGCCGCAATACTGCGAGGTCACCAACAAATGCCAGCTCTAATATGACATCCTGACAACGAAGAAAATGGGAACAACTTGACCTAAGTGAAGGTTATCCTACCTTTCTAGCTAACGACAAGACAAAATCAGAAGACTTGTCACCCTTTGGAAGGCCCAAAAGCCAAGATTTCGAGTTACAGATGACTGCTGCTAGAACCATGACCAGACTGTATACAGCCTGGGACCAATAAAAAAGCCCTAACCTAGGGTTTGAACTACGATCTGCACAATGAACATGATCCCCAGTTTCAAAGGTCTGGCAGAGACCATTGTAACGGAATGGGGCTTCTGGAAGCACAAAGAAAGACACTGTCCTAGGTGCCATCCTAGCTTCAGTGCAAAGACTAAGATCACCAACCACAGAAGATGAATTAAAATGACACTGATGGAACAGAACTTCTAGAACCACAAAGACTGACTTCATCATAACTCCCACCGCAGGATCTGTGCAGATACTGAGATCCCTAGACACAGAGGCCTGATAGTATCACCCAGGACAGAGCAGAGGTCTTACAAACACCACAAAAGCACCACCGGGAGAGTAAATGATCCTGAACAGAGTCTATAGTTGATCCCATGACAATACACTCCAAGGGCGGAGAAACCCCATATCTCTTAGGCCAAGTGAATTCCTTTTCGAATGACCCCAATATTTACTGTGCCTGGGCAGGAGGGAAAAAAAAAAACAAAAAGCACAAATCATTATTTTTTTATATATATTATTTTATTTTCATTTATTATTATTATTTTTATTTACCTATCTATTTTTGGTCAATTTCTCTGTTTGGGTGTGATAATTGAAGTTGTCCCCAGTTATACTTATTCTTTCTCTTCCTTTCTGTTCTTCCTTTGTATGCTATGCCATGTTTCCTATATCAAGACCATGACATTTTTTTGTTTGTTTGTTTGCTTGTTTTGTTTTGTTTTGTGTTTGTTTTTGTGGGTTTTTATTTTTTATATTTTTTTATTTTTTTATTATTTTTATTTTTATTTTTATTTTTTTTTTTGGTGCTTATGCTTATTGTTGGAGTCCTCACGGGATATTTGACACTTCTTTTTGTACTGGTGGAATGCTTCACCTTTTTTCTCTCCTTAATTTCTCAAACCGATGTTGAGAGCCTCTGGAAGAATTCCACTTATTTTCGGCGTATTAGACTTTTACCCCAGTTTATTACTTTTCTCTCCTTTAAACAAAACCACGTAACTTGAACTAGCTAATCCTGCCCCCCCAATTAGAGGGGGAAACAAGGGAGACACCAGGACCAAATAGGTGCAAGACTACTATGCAGTAGGCTAGATACAGAGGAGACCACACATCCTAGCTACCCTGGGGGTGAGGGAAGAGGATATGGGTGGTAGGACAAAAATGGAGGTGTAGGGAGGACAATTTGGTGATGGGAATCCCCCCTGATTTTATGTAAATATGTACCTAAAATATCATTGTCAACAATATGTAAGCCACTATGATCAAAAAATAAATAAATAAAAAAGGGTTTTCTTTATTAATGTTTTTATTTACAAATTAATTATTTAATTGAAGCACTGTAATATACACAGATACAAAGTTGGTCATGATTGAGTTTCAGTCATACAATGTAGAAAACCTGTCACCAGTACATATTTCCTGACACATGTCCCCAGTTTTCTCCCCCTCCCCGAGCTTCTCCTGTCTGCCTCTATGGCAGAGATTTTTCTTCTCCCTCTCTCTCTTTCTCTTCCTATGTTTTCAATTTAGGCACTGTGGTTTCCAATATTGTTACTGAAAGAGTATCATGCACTTTCTCTTTACCTCCCTTTAGCACCTAGTTCTTGTCCAGAGTAATGTCCAACTCTCATTATCAGAGTAGATCCTTCTCTGCCAGTGGTTCAACTCTCTTCTGTTATTTGTGGCAAGCTTCCTACCATGGTCTTATGCTTCATTGAGAAAGACGTTCAGGTCCTAAAGCTGATGGAAGGCAATAGAATTCATGGCATGTCTACCTGATTTAAGGTTCCATAATAAAATACTCTTCCTCTTTAAAGACAAGAAGTGAATATCATTCCTTCCCCTCCCCTCCCTTGTCTTCTTCCTCTCTCCCTTCTTCTCCCCTTTCATCTCCCCATTCCTCTCTTCTCCTCCTATCTCATCTCCTCCCCTCTCTTCCTTTCTTCCCCTGGCTCCCTGCTCCTACAGTGGCCCCTTCTCTTCTCTCCTTCTCTTTCTTCCCCTCTCCTCTTCTTTCCTTATATCCCTTCCCTTCTTTCCCTTATCCTTGCTCCTCCCCTCCCATTGCCTCTCCTTTATTCCTCACTCTTCTCTCGTTTCTCTCTTTCCTTCACCCATCCTTCTCCTACTCCCTCTTTCCTTCCCCTCCCACGCCTTTCTTCTCCCTCCCTTCTCTTTTGCTCTTCTGTGCTCATTCCTCATTCCTCTCCTCATTTTCATTCACTCATTCACTCGCCCTCTCCTCATTTTGTGTTTTTAGTCCATATTCAGTAGTTCTCAGGTAATAGTGTTCAGGTAATAGTGCTCAGGTAATAATGCTCAGACACAGGAGATACAACCAATGCCTGCTCCTAAAAGGCAAGTGCCCTAACCCCTATACACTCTCTAATCAATCTTTATTACATTAAATCATGTTAATAGATAATATCCCAGTAATCAATCATTAAGAAACATGTAAAAACAAGAATTGCCTTTAGTTTATAGGAACTTGACCTGTCTTATGATTTCTTAAAAAGAAATGGTAAAAGAAAATAAAATCAAGAAATGTATACTTATCATTTATGTACTTTGTTAGAATATTATTTTTTAAAAACTTATAAAAGCTTTCAGATTGAAGAGATAGTACAGGGTTTAATGCTTATTTTATATTATGAATTACTACTACTTGATCCCTGGGTCAACACATGGTTCCCTGATCACCATCAGAAGTAATTGCTGAATACAGAGCCAGAATTATGCCCTTAAAACCACTTGTTACAGCCCAACTCTTCCCTTCTACTCCAATTTTGCAATGTTCATAGATAATGGAACTATTTTAGGCAATGCCATGCTACAGATTGTTAATGTGACCATAAACATAAGACGTATTGAACACGATCTATAGTGTGTTACCATATCCTTGGCTTCAGCTAACTGAATTAGGGAAACATAATTCTAAAGCAGCTACAAAATTTTCTTTTTTGCTAAAAAGGATTCTCTATAGTAGTCCTATCACATAGGGTTCTACTTGCCTCAGTGGCTTATGAGAACAATGCCTATAAAGTCGACAGTGAGTGACTGAACCAATTTATTTCTGTCAGGTCTTTGGTGGTAAGAAACAAAAGGAAATAGCAAGAACAGTGTTAGTGACAGCAAGCTCAAATATATGCTGGTAGAGCTGAAACAATGCTGGTAGAGAGGACCTGAGACAACTTATACCGTGAGAAACTCAGAAGAGCTGAAAAAACAATCCAGAGAAGATAGTGAAAATGTAATCCTAAGTGACGGTCCCTAAAAGCTTATTGACTAGCAAAATCTATCAGAAAATTAAAGATTTTTGTTCTTTTCACTTCTGTAACAAGTGAGTGCCTTTCAGTATCTTATAGTACCTTCAAAACTTATTTGTAAATTAAAATAAATGGAAAAGCTTTTGAAACATACATTGGTCATTTCTGAGCCTTACTTCTAAAAATTCTTCACTAAGTCTGAATGTAGCCTTTGGGTATATACTTGTTTTTACAAGATTATCAGGTAATTCGGATGTGGGATGGTCCATATGATTTAAAATGAATTCCATATACACAGGCCATATTGTGTTGTGCTCAGTATATATATAGGACTCACTTTCCCAGGATATAGCTATGTACCCAATTGTTTCTCAAGAGTTACTCATTTTAAATTCAGGTCCAGGAAGAGTTCATTGTTACTATGGTGACAGTAGTCATTAATAGGAATATTTTTATGACTAAAATTGGAAATGGAAGGAATTGCATTACCAATGTAGCAATTATTCTTCCCTGGGCTGGCACCAAATCTAGAAGTTCCTGTTTAGAAAGCAGATCATGAATTCCTCTCCCTAAATCTTTAGCAAATAGCTATGCCTGAATTTCCATTACATTTTCGTGACTTTTCACATCTTTGCAAGCATACCTGTGCATAGAATAGTATTTTCCGAAAGTGCCCTCCAGAATAATAAAGTCAATGAATTCATGATTGAAATTCATGAAAAATATACTGAGCACATCAGAATATGGCCTGTGTATATGGGATTCTTTTTTAAAGAAATGAACTTTTTGTTATTATCAACTTATGGATATGCTATTAGTTTATAGGAGTATAAATGTTTTTATGTTTTAGGGGTCCAATGTTACAATATCATGCCTGATACCAAAGTGCCAGTAATCCTTCCATAAGATTCAGAAGATCTTTTCCTTCTATTGCCTGCTTATTTACATGTCAGTCATGCTTTCAGCGTCCAAGGGTATGATTTCATTGTACATTTTTCATTCCCTTTATTTCTTTATATCATACATATGAGTGAGATAATATGGTAGTTGTCTTTCTCCTTTATGGCTTAGTTTCCTTAGCATGTTATTTGTGGTTAATTATATTTATATTGTAGCAAATTGAGGAATTCATATTTTCTTATAGCTGAGTATTATTCCATTATATATGTATATACTACAACTTCTTTACTCACTCATTTTTTGTTGAGTTTCTAAAATAGTACCTTTTTATTTTTAACATAGTATTCTTATCTTTTATATTTATACTACACAGGATAGCCAGAGCTCAATAAATCTCATGTTGGTTGATTAGAACCTTGAATCAAAGCCTTGGAAATATTTTAATTTCCATTTATCATTCACCATTGAAATTCATTCTATTTCCTTCATATCCTGAAACATATTAAATAAATTAAAAAATCATTAATGAGTTACACATAATGCATATATATAATATTTAGAATAAGTTTTATATGAAAATGTTTCTAATGGAGCATTTATTTGATTATTTGGGTAAATTCATGATCCAGAGTTAAGTGAACACTTTTGTCAAATTATTGACTTTCTTTGTAGTCAGCATTATATTAGTTATGTTGTTACACTTACCATACATACTAGGAAAATTTGAGAAAAATACAATTAAATTAAAGATTAATTTGCAAACATATTATATTTAAGCATCTTTAAATTATTTAATAGGCTTGAACTGCATTTTACTTTACAGTAGTTTCTTTCACTTCAGAAATCTCTCATACGTTAATAAAAAACACCTATAACATCAGTGCATCAGAATTATTGGCTACTATATTTATAGTATGGTATACTATTATATACTTTCATTAATTTAGTATATTCATAGTGCTGTAAATGCTGTATTAATATTGCTTTTCACATTGTGATATGAAGAGGTCTTGGCAGTTTCTTTAGAACTATGTCTAAATTTCCAACCATGAAGTATGGCTTCTAGGCTTAATATCTTATATATGACCCCAATAAAATTTTATTTTGTTAAGGCAATATTGGTTACAATCCTGTATGAGTTTCAGATGTACAGCTTCACACTTCAACAACTTAATGTCTCATCTACCATCATAGATCTAGTTACCTTCCACTACCATCTAACTGAGCCCTTCTACCACTTTCATACACCCCATCTCCATTCCCATCTGTCTGGTTACTATCATTTCATTTTTAGAATCTCTGGGCTTAGTTTTGTTATTGTTTTGTATATTTAATATATGCCCCCTTCAAGTCCCATATTATTGTGTCATTCTGCTTATACATTTGCATGGAGAAGCTAACTTCTGCAGACTGTAATAATCCATTTCAAGAGTGTGATGTCTTTCTATATGAATACATAGCAATATCTAAGAGATGCCATATCACAATGGCTCATCACATAAAACCATTGATCATTTTTTCTGTACTTTTGTATTTATGAGCTAAATTTCTTAGAAAAGAATGTTGGTCTTCTGTAATGCAGTTATTAGTAAATTACTTATAGTCTACCTATAGAGATAGATAATGATGCAAAGGTGGGTATTGCTCCAGAACAGAATACTGTTGCTTGCCATTTAAGACAGTTGAAATGTCCATTAATGTGAAGAAACACTTTTGAAGTACAGTCGTGAAAACATTTTACTTTCATTTTGAGACAAAAATACATAATGAACATTTAAATATACTAGCAAAATATTATATCCAAGAGAATTTTGTTTCTTTACTAAGAAAAATAACACACCAATTTCCTGGGGAAGCAGAGTCATTTTATTATTTCCCCTAAACTTTGGATTAATAATTTATATGATGGTTCTGTATAGTCTTAAAAGTGCCTCTGTCTTAACTTATATAGCAATCAATATGTATGTTCATTTATCTCTTGCATTTTTTAAATATACAAAATTTGCTAAGAGTATTTATTTGCACGTATAGATTGCTTTAAGCTAAGAGACAGGAATTGAGTATTACTGTACTATTCAAAAAGTATGTCTGAGAATGCAATTGATTTTGTTTTCCACTAAAAATATTAGGCAATAACTTTTACCACAAAGGAAACTTAGAAAATTTTCATCACATAGCATTTGGGAACCTTTTAACTCATCTTGTTCTATAGAGAACTGAGAGGGCATTGGGTTGTTACTTTCCTATTTATAATCAGATCATTTGAAATCTGCTAAAGGCATTCTAAGTGTCAGTGTTATTATTCCTCCCCTCCTTTATTTATTTATTTATTTATTTATTTATTTATTTATTTATTTATTTATTTATTTATTTATTGGTTTTGGGGCCACACCCGGTGACGCTCAGGGGTTACTTCTGGCTATGTGCTCAGAAATCGCTCCATGCTTGGGGGACACATGGGACGCCGGGGGACTGAACCGCAGTCAATCCTAGGTTAGCGAGTGCAAGGCAGACACCACACCGCTTGGCCACTGCTTCAACCCCTCCTATTTTTTCTTTTCTTTCTTTCTTTCTTTCTTCTTTCTTCTTTCTTTCTTTCTTTTTCTTTCTTTCTTTCTTTCTTTCTTTCTTCTTTCTTTCTTTCTTTCTTTCTTTCTTTCTTTCTTTCTTTCTTTCTTTCTTTCTTTCTTTCTTTCTCTTTCTTTCTTTCTTTCTTTCTTCTTTCTTCTTTTTCTTTCTTCTTTCTTTCTTCTTTCTTTCTTTCTTTCTTTTCTTTCTTTCTTTCTTTCTTTCTTTCTTTCTTTCTTTCTTCTTTCTTTCTTTCTTTCTTTCTTTCTTTCTTTCTTTCTTTCTTTCTTTCTTTTCTTTCTTTCTTTCTTTCTTTCTTCTTTCTTTCTTTCTTTCATTCTTTTTTCTTCTTTCTTTCTTTCTTTCTTTTTCTTTCTTTTTTCTTTCTCTTTCTTTCTTTCTTTCTCTTTCTTTCTTTCTTTCTTTCTTTCTTTCTTTCTTTCTTTCTTTCTTTCTTTCTTTCTTTCTTTCTTTCTTTCTCTTTCTTTCTTTCTTTTCTTCTTTCTTTCTTTCTTTCTTTCTTTCTTTCTTTCTTTCTTTCTTTCTTTCTTTCTTTCTTTCTTCTTCTTTCTTTCTTTCTTCTTTCTTTCTTTTTTTCTTTCTTTCTTTCTTTCTTTCTTTCTTTCTTTCTTTCTTTCTTTCTTTCTTTCTTTTCTCTTTCTTTCATTCTTTCTTTCATTTCTTTCTTTCTTCTCTTTCTTTCTTTCTTTTTTCTTTCTTTCTTTCTTTTCTTCTTTCTTTCTTTCCTTCATTCTCTTTCTTTCTTCTTTCTTTCATTTATTTCTTCTTTTTTCTTTTCTTTCTTTCTTTCTTTATTCTTTCCTTCCTTCTTTATTTCCTTCCTTCTTTCTTTCTTTTCTTTCTTCTCTCTCTTTCTTCTTTCTTTCTTTTACCAGACCCAGTGATACTCAAAGATACTCCTGGCTCTGCACTCAGGAATTAGTTTTGGTGGGTTCTTAGATATCTATATGAAATTCTGAGGAATGACCTTGGGCTAAGCCACACATGCAAGAATGTGCCTATATGCTATACTATCATGCCAGCCCCCTCTATTCCTATTCTTTCTCCTCCTTCTCGTTCTTCCTCCTCCTTTAAAAATGAGATAGAAATTTTCTCCCCATAGCTACTTGTGTTTGTTGACACAATCTACGCACTCTTACAGAGAACTCTATATTTAAAAAGTCCTCTGGCTCTAGCAAAAGCATATCTATCAGACAGATGTATCACTTAACTTTCAGTGGAATTCCTCTAGGATGGTACAAGGCAGATGGCTTAATAATTGATTCTTAGGATTTCATGAAGACCAGCTCTACAAGGTTAGTGGGCAAACTGAAAATGTCCATATTGATAAATATGTTCCACACTATAAATATGGGCAGAGTGAGTGATTGTCCTTATTTGGTCCTGAACTCAGCTGGGTCTAGCTTACTGTGGACATCTGATGAATATTAAGCAAGGTGGAGATTAATTGAAGCAGTGAACTCTCAATGAGGGAGAAGGACAGTGACTGAGGGCATGCTAACAATTGACATGTGTGGGTTTTCCTTTTTCACTCATTCTAGAAGAAATACAGATTTAAGGCCTAGTCATTTCCTCCTACTGTCAGCTCCATCTGGCATTCATGTAAAGAGGTATGTAATGCAACCTAGTGTTTTTGTAGTGATACTGACTTTGGCACAACAGGTTTCCTTGGGGTGATTCAGTGGGGAAAACTCTTCAAGCAGACTCCTGCAGTTAGAGTGGGCATCGAGCCTTGCTAATCTTTTCTCATCTCTATGGATTAGCCTTTAGAATTATGGGACCAAGCCTACAACTCGGCATGCAAAAAGTCAATAATAATGATGATTTTCATAGGAGGATGTTTATAGAGCTCTGACTCCCCCTGTGGAGTATGAGAGTTAGGGGAAAAGACAGGTTGCTAACAGACAAGTAAATACAGATTGGTTGACTGTGTAGTATATGGGGTTTACAATGGTACACATAGAAAAATATTATGTTTTGTGAAGAATAGCAAAAGAGCTTTTTCCCATTTATATGAATTTTTTGGCAATACTGAGATCTTTTCTAATACTCAAGCTCCTATGATCATGTTTTTTTCCCTAAGGCAAAATGTAAATATTCATTCTCTCACTTTTGGAATTTATTATTATTTTGTGTTATAGCTTTCCATCATGTTTTTAATTTTCAATTTGTGAGAGTAGATTTGTGCCACAGACTTCTGTCTCACAGCTTACTTCTTTTTCTGCACTCATCGATCACTGATGACAGGGTTAGGGTACTATATACAGTACTAGCTAGGAACTGAACTCTGGGTTGGCCATGTGTTGAGATAATATTACATTCGGACAATTTTAAGCATTATTTATATCAGTTTTATTTTATACTGTATACCAGTTGACCTGGAACTGAATGTGCTGAAACTGTAGAATTCACCTGTTCATTTTGAGATGATTCCAGTGGAGCTGGAATTTTAATTTCTCACCTGTATCTAATCCGCTGTGGCTGAGCACACATTAATAATGGAAAATATTTCTACTTCTCTCTCCATTCTTTGACATTGCCATGATAGTTGTTAGACCGTGTAGTTATTTCCCTAACAACATTCAACTGTGGCTTCAAGTGAGCTTTCAAAGTAGAATGCCTGTCTTGAATGCAGGCAGGGGTGTGAGAGGTGGGGGCATTGGTAGTAGGGAATGTTGCACTTGTGAAGGGGGTATTCTGTTTATGACTGAAACCCAAATACAATCATGCTTTGCAATCATGGTGCTTAAATAAAGATGATCTATATTAAAAAATAATAGAAACATGTCAATGCATAAAGTGTGCAGAAATATAAAAAATATAATTTTGTGCTTATTAAATATATTTATGACAGTTTAATGTATAATATTTTTATTACATAATGAGGTAAACTAACATAACATAGTATAGTAGCATAACATAACATAATATATAATATAATTAATATAATATAATAATACATGTAAGTCAAAGAAAGTTTCTGACTTAAAACACACACAACTTTTTTTCATAATGGCTTACATATCTTTCACAGCTAGTAATTTTAGGTACATATTAACATTGAATGAGGGGAGTACCCTCACCAAATATGTCCTCCCTCATCCCAGTTACCTTTCTTACAACCACATATACCCCACCATTTCCCCCCAGGCTGCTAGAGTAGGTGGACCTCTCTTTGTCTGGCTTACTATTAGTGATCATATATCTGTTTGGTCCTGGAACCCTCCCTTGTTTCCCCCTCTATTTAAGAAGCAGAGCTAGATAAATCGAGGAATGTGGTTTTGTTTGAAGGAAAGAAAAACAATAGATTGGGGTACAAAATAAGAGAAAAAAAGAAGTCAAATACGCTGAAAATGGGTGGAGTCCCAGTCTAGAGGCTTCCAACCTCAGTTTGAGAGAGGATGTGAAAAAGGTAATTGAAATACCACAACAATACAGAAAGAAATATCAAATTAAATAACCAGTGAGCACTACAGCAATAAAGACAAGTACCACACAATAGTCTTGGTTCTGAAATCAAATCATGCTCGTGTGCAAAAAGAAAGAGAAAGATAAGATAAAATAAAATAAAATAATATTGGAGACATCAACTTCAATCTCTACACCAAAATAAAGATGTCAATAAAAATCGATCAATAAATATGTGGGGAAATGTTTGTTTTGTGCTTTTTTTCCTTTTCTTTTTCCCCCTGCATAGGCACAGTAACTAATGGGGATATTATAGAGGGAATTCCCTTAGCCTAGGTGATATAGGGTTTCTATACTCCTGAAGTATAATGTCATGGGATTAAGTATAGACTCCTTGCATGATCATTTACTCTCCCCTTGTTGCTTTCATGGTGTATGGAAGAATTCTGTTTTATTTTGAATGGTTAAATCAGACCTCTGTATCTAGAGATCTTGGTGGCTGTGCAGCTCAAGGAATGGAGCTTATGAAGTCTTTCTTTGTGGTTCTAGCAGTTACACTTCTTCAGTGTCGTTTTAATCCATCTTCTGTAGTTGGTGGTCTTGGTCATTATGTTGCTACTACGATGGAGCCTGGAATAAAGTCTTTCGTTGTTTCCGGAAGACCCATTCAGTTATGGTTATCTCAGTCAGACCTCTGGAATTTGAGATCTTGTTTGTTGAACAGATCTTAGACCAAAAGCTAGACTAGAGCTTTTTGTTGCTGTTGTTGGTCCCTGGATGCGTACTGTCCAGTCTTGGTTGCAACAACCCTTCATCTGTATATAGCGATCTTGATTTTTGCACAGGTCAATCAAAGGCTGACATGTTTCCTGATTTTGTCTTCTCGATAGCTAATGAGAAAGGACAACTTGCTCTTAGATCAAGTTATTCCCATTTACTCATTGTCAGGTTATCAATTTAGAACTGGTGCATGTTGGTGTCAGAGCAGCATTGTAAATGCCCTGGAGAGGATTTGGTTCCTGGAGCTGTTGTGGAAAACTCTGTCATTTCTATGCCTGGGATCCAAGAGTCAAGGCTAGACGGTCAGTGTCTGGTTCCCTGGAGCCTAAGTTGTTTCCACATGACATACATTCAGGGTGGGAGATGCCCCTGTGTTGTAAACAAGTATGAGTTCTTATCCCTAGTAGATAAGAGCTTGTTTATATACGTACAATTTTCCCTTTGTTTAATATGTCTTTGCAGGAGGAAGTGGTGCTACATTATATTGCTGGTGGATTCGGAAGGTGGAGAGAAAAGAAAACAGACTCCTGACAAAAACTAAGAATATATATGCTCACTCATATCTAAAGCAAAAAAGTTTCTTTAAAAGAAAGATTAACTAAGAGACGTAATTAAAGGGATAAAGTGGGGCTGGGAGAGATAGCATGGAGACCAGGTGTCTGTCCTTGTAGAAGGACGTTGGCTCAGAACCGGCATCCCATATGGTCCCCCGTGCCCACCAGGGACGTATCCAAGCATAGAGCCAGGAGCACCCTCCAAGTGCTGCCAGGAGTGACCCAAAAGAAGCAAAAACAAATCAAATCAATTAACAAAAACTAAAACAAAATAAAACAAACAAACAAACAAAAGAAACTAACAAGAATAAAAAAAGAAAAAAAAAGAAAAAGGGAGAAAGTGATACAGGAGATCACTTTACATTTGGGGAGAAACAGGATAAGAGGTAGTGTTATATAGGTCTATACTTATGATGAAAGTATAGGCTCTTCCCATTGTCTTTTGAGATTTCCTTCGTGTGAGTGTGCGCGGTCCAGGCAGGGAGGTCTTGAGGTAAGTTCTTGCAGTGGGGTCCTTTGGAGCTAGTTTCGGTATCAAGCCACAGTCCACATTAGGGAGAGGTTATTCTGCATGAGTCTGTTGAGGTATAATTATTTTTCTTAAAATAAAAGTTTGAACCATGTTTAAATTTACCCTACTTATCTGAAAAGTCTCACTAAAAATTTTTGTCTTTCAGTTGATAAAAACACTTTTTAATGTTATTTTTACAATTACTCTACTGCTGGGGTACGTAGTGAGTAGCACAGCAGGTAGGACATTTGCCTTATACCACAGCCACACCACTACCTTCCATTCCGGGCATCCATATGATCTCCAAGCCTTCCCAGGAACAATTGATGAGTGCAGAGCTAGGAGAAAACCTCCCCATGTGTAGCCCAAAACAAATAAAAAGTTGAATAAAATAGTTACTTTATTTAAACACTGGTTACAAAGGCTGTTCATAATATAGTTTTTCCACAGTACAAAGTTGTTCATGATTGAGTTTCAGTCATACAATGTCCAACACCCTTTACCAGTTTACCCACCAGTGTCCCTAGTTTCCCTTCTGTCCTCTCCCCTTCCTGTTTCCATGGCATATAGTTTTTACTCTTTCTTTCTCTTTCTCTCTTCCTTTTTTTTCTTTCAGATACTATGGTTTGCAGTATTGTTAATAAAGAGGTGTCACACATATCAGTAATCATGACACTTTCAAATTACAAGATAATTATAAAGAACAATGAGGTTATAGTGACTAACCAAGTTATCCAAGAAAACTCAGGTTTTTTTTGTGATGGTTGGTTTATAAACAAGGAGAATATGACTACTTGAGCACCTGAAAATTTATTTCACGAAACTATGCCTGCCTAGTGGGGCCCGACTATGAAAAATTGTGAGTGCTGCCTGTGTGTGTCTGTCTACTGTCCTGTTACGTGAACCTCTTGGGAGTGGGCTGAAAAGAGGCTCCAGAAAACTCACTCTCCCAGAGCCCCATTCTAGGGCGGGAACACCAAGGAACTGCTCCATAACATGAAAACCGGCTATAAGCAGTTCTTTGCAGAAGCCAGGCCGCCTCTTTGTGACGTCAGGCTGGGAAAATCTATGAAACTACGCTGCTGCCAGTGGGCCCGACTGTGAAAAATTGTGAGTGCTGCCTGTCTGTGTCTGTCTACTGTCCTGTTGTGTGAACCTCTTGGGAGCCAGAGGAGTGTGCTGCCTGCATCATATAGCCAATGAATACCACCACAACACGTAGAAAAACCCACAATACAAGTGTGACAATGGGGAAACAACACAGGCCAGCATCAGACATAGAGAATGAAGAAGACAATTCTGAGGACCAGATAATGACCAACCAACTAATCAACCTCTCAGATAAGGACTTTAGACTAGCAATATGGAAGATGCTCAAATAACTCAAAGAAACCATGGATTGAGTTGAACAGAACACTAATAAGAACCAAGAAAATATGAAGACAGAAATCACAAAAATCCAAACTTAAATAACATGTCAACTAACAGGCCTGAAAAAGTCAGTAAACAAAGTGAATGACAAAATGGATAAACTCTGGGACAGGGTATCAGAAGCTGAGAATAGACTTGGTGCTGTGGAAGATGAGATACATAACAATTCCATACAGCAGGAGAGATTGGACAAAAAACTTAAAGCAAATGAGCAGACAATAGAAAAATTAGTCAAAGAATGGGAACAGATGAAAATAGAAATAAGATCAACAGAAACAACTCAAGAATCATTGGAGTTCCAGAGACCTAGGAAGAAAATTTCCAGGAAGAATCAATGGTCAAGAACATCATTAAAGAGAAACTTCCAGAGCTAAAGAATATATGTGATCAAATCCTGCATGCTCGAAGAGTACCAACCAAAAGAGACCCCAGAAATAATACCCCAAGACACATCCTAGTCACAATGACAAATCCCACAGATTGAGACAGAATTTTGAAAACAGCAAAATAAAAAAGTGAAATTACATTCAAGGGAGCATCCTTGAGATTTACAGCAGGCCTGTCACTAGAAACACTCAAGGCCAGAAAACAGTGATGGGATATTGTGACAAGACTGAATGAAATGAATGCTTCACCTAGAATACTGTACCAGCAAAACTCACTTTCCAGTTTGACGGAAGAATCCATGGTTTCACAGACAAAAAAAAGCTCAGAAACTTTACAGACTCAAAACCAGTCTTAAGAGAAAAACTCAAAGACCTAATTTAAGACAAGACTAACCAAAAGACAGCAAATTTCGATATTAAGATGGCATTAAATCCCAGGACAATTTTTTCTCTCAAAATCAATGGAATAAATGCACCAGTTAAGAGACACAGAGTGGCTAAATGAACCAAAAACTCAATCCAACCTTCTGCTGCCTACAAGAAACGCACCTGAATAGTCAGAACAAACAGACTCAAAATAAAAGGCTGGAGAAAAATTATTCAAGCAAACAACACCCATAAAAAAGCTGGAGTGCCATACTAATATTAGATAATGCAAACGTTATACTCAGGAAGGTTGTAAGGAACAAAGTGGACATTTTATATTAATCAAAAGGTATGTGGAGCAGGAAGAAATAACTCTCCTAAACATATATGCACCGAATGAGGGGCCAGCAAAATATTTAATACAACTGTTGACAAATCTAAAAAATAATATCAATAACAACACAATAATTGTGGGGGAATTCAAAATGGCTTCGTAAAAACAATGGATAGGTCAACCAGACTGAAACCCAACAAGAATATACTAGACCGGAGGAGAGAAATGGAAGAAAGAGGCCTAGTAGATATATAGGACACTCAATCCCCAGAAACCTGGAAAAATATTCTTCTCCAATGTACATGGGACTTCTCCAGGATAGACTATGCTGGCACATAAAACATAACTCCATAATATCAAGAGGATAGAAATTTTACATGCTACCTTCGCTGACCACAAGGCTCTGAAATTATTTGTGAATTCCAAAGGGACACAAAAGAAAAACTTTAACACCTGGAAGTTAAACAGCCTCATAGTGAATAACCAGTGGGTCTGAGATGAATTCAAGGAGGAAATCAAAGGATTCCTGGAAACAAATAACAATAAAGATACAAATTATCAGAACTTATGGGACACAGCAAAAGCAGTACTGACAGGAAAATTTATAGCTTTGCAAGCGTACATCAGGAAGGAAGAAGGGGCTTACCTGAGTAGCTTAATGACACAGCTAATAGAACTAGAAAGTGCTCAACAGAAGGACCCAAAAATAGGAAGACAGAAGGAAATAACAAAGCTGAGAGCAGAAATCAACGAAGTGGAAACCTAAAAAAGCAATCCGAAAGATCAACGAAAGCAGAAGTTGGTTCTTTGAAAAATAAACAAGATTAATAGACCACTGGCAAAACTAACAAAGAAAGAGAAGAGAGAAACTTGATAACTCGTATTAGAAATGAAAAAGGAGAGATCACTACTGATATGGCTGAGATTCAAAGGGTAATCAAAAACAACTTTGAGAAACTCTACACCACTAAAAATAAGAACCTGGAAGAAATGGATAAATTCTTGGACTCTTATAATATTTCATGGTTTAAGGAAGAGAATGTAGAATATATAAACACCCCCATCAGTATTGATGAATTTAAGACAGTAATCAAATGTCTGCCCAAACACAAAAGCCCAGGCCCAGATGGATTCACTAATGAATTCTTTCAAACTTTCCAAGAGGAACTACTACCAATCCTGGCAAGACTCTTTCATGAAATTTGACAAATGGAAACACTTCCAAATAACTTTTATGAAGCCAACATCACCTTGATACCTAAACCAGACAGAGATGCTGCCAAAAAAAGAAAATTACATGCCAATATCGCTGATGAATGCAGATGCAAGATCCTCAACAAATCCTGGCAAATAGGTTTCAATGCCTCATTAAGAAGATCATCCACTATGATCAAGTAGGTTTCATCCCAGGAATGCAAGGATGGTTTAACATCCGTAAATCTATCAACATAAAACACAACATTAACAACAAGAAAAATAAAAATCACAAGTTCATATCAATAGATGCAGAGAAAGCATTTTATAAGGTCCAACACCCATTCTTGATCAAAACTCTTAGCAAGATGGGAATGGAAGGAACCTTTCTCAATATATTTAAGGCCATCTACCACAAGCAAGTGGCAAATATTATCCTCAATGGAGAAAATCTAAAAGTCTTCCCTCTAAATTCTGGCACAAGACAAGGCTGTCTTCTCTCACCACTCCTATTCAACATAGCACTGGAAGTACTCGCTATAGTGATTAGGCAAGAAAAAGATATCAAGGGAATCCAGATAGAAAAGGAAGAATTAAAGATCTCACTGTTTGCAGATGACATGATACTCTACCTAGAAAACCCTAAAGACTCTACGGAAAAGCTTCTAGAAACAATAGACTCATATAGCAAGGTGGCAGGCTACAAAATTAACACACAAAAATCAATGGCCTTTCTATACACCAACAGTAATAAGGAAGAAATGGACATTAAGAAAACAACCCCATTCACAATAGTGCCACACAAACTCAAATAACTTGGAATCAACTTGACTAAAAATGTGAAGGACCTATACAAAGAAAACTATAAAACTCAGCTCCAAGAAATAAGAGAGGACACGCGGAAATAGAAACACATACCCTGCTCATGGATTGGCAGGATTAACATCATCAAAATGGCAGTACTCCCCAAAGCATTATACAGATTTAATGTGATCCCTCTAAAGATACCCCTGACATTCTTCAAAGAAGTGTATCAAGCACTTTTGAAATTCTTTTGGAACAATAAACACCCTAAAATAGCTAAAGCAATCATTGGGAAAAAGAATATGGGAGGAATTACTTTCCCCAACTTTATACTTTACTACGAAGCAATAGTTATTCAAACAGCATGGTATTGGAATAAGGTCAGGCCCTCAGATCAGTGGAGTAGGCTTGAATACTCAGAGCATGTTCCCCAGACATACAGTCACCTAATTCTTGATAAAGGAGCAAGAAATCCTAAATGGAGCAAAGAAAGCCTCTTCACCAAGTGGTGTTGGCACAACTGGTTAGCCACTTGCAAAAAATTGAACTTAGATCCCCAGCTAACATCATGTACAAAGGTAAAATCCAAATGGATTAACGACCTCGATATCAGACCCGAAACCTTAAGATATATAGAACAACACATAGGCAAAACACTCCAGGACATTGAGACTACAGGCATCTTCAAGGAGGAAACTGTACTCTCCAAGCAAGTGAAAGCAGAGATTAACAGATGGGAATATAGTACGCTGAGAAGCTTCTTCACCTCAAAGGAAATAGTGCCCAGGATACAAGAGCCACCCACTGAGTGGGAGAAACTATTCACCCAATACCCATCAGATAAGCGGCTAATCTCCATAATATACAAGACACTGACAGAACCTTACAAGAAAAAAACATCTAATCCCATCAAAACATGGGGAGAAGTAATGGACAGACACTTTGACAAAGAAGAAATTCAAATGGCCAAAAGACACATGAAAAAATGCTCCACATCACTAATCATCATGGAGATGCAAATCAAAACAACTATGAGGTACCACCTCACACCACAGAGAATGGCACACATCACAAAGAATGAGAATAAACAGTGTTGGCAGGGATGTGGAGAGAAAGGAACTCTTATCCACTGCTGGTGGGAATGCCGTCTAGTTCAACCTTTATGGAAAGCAATATGGAGATTCCTCCAAAAACTGGAAATCGAGCTCCCATACGATCCAACTATACCATTCCTAGGAATATACCCTAGGAACACAAAAATACAATACAAAAATCCTTCCTTACACCTATATTCATTGCAGCACTATTTACCATAGAAAGACTCTGGAAACACAAGACGAATGGCTAAAGAAACTGTGGTACATATTTATAATGGAATATTATGCAGCTGTTAGGAAAGATGAAGTCATGAAATTCTCCTATACATGGATGTACATGGAATCTATTATACTGAATGAAATAAGAGAGAAAAACGCAGAATGGTCTCACTCATCTATGGGTTTTAAAAAAAATGAAAGTCATTCTTGCAATATTAATTTTCAGACTCAAAAGAGAAAAGAGCTGGAAGTTCCAGCTCACCTCAGTAAGCTCACCACAAAGAGTGATGAGTTTATTTAGAGAAATAACTACATTTTGAACTGTCCTAATAATGAGAATGTATGGGGGAAATGGAAAGCCTGTCTAGAGTACAGGCAGGGGTCGGGTGGGGAGGAGGGAGATTTGGGACATTGGTGATGGGAATGTTGCACTGGTGATGGGTGGTGTTCTTTACATGACTGAAACCCAAACACAATCATGTATGTAATCAAGGTGTTTAAATAAAAATAAGAAAAACTAAACAAAAATAAAAAAAGAAATTTCAAAAAAGAAAAAGAAAATTTATTTCACATTCAGGCAATTTACTTTGAGGTAATCCAGAAACTGAAGTGAGACTTTTCTTCAATCATATCTGGAGCCCTTTTTCACCTCTCTCAGATGTATCTTTAAAGAAATTTCTGGAAAAGATGGATCAGATTTCTGCTATTCCTCATGTTTTGAAACCAAGCATATCCATGCTAAGGCAATGCTCCTTTTCTTTGTGGATGGCTGTCCAAAGCTGCTACTATTCAGTTTGGTATAGAACATGTCATTTAGATATTATGGGAAATCAATTCACTTTCTTCCTTGAAATAATATTCATTTTAATATCTTGTGTATAATTTAATATCTTGTGTTTATGAGCACAGATAAATTAAAGATTAAAATTTTTTAGAAATTTTAATTGAATAAAATATTCAGTATACTGTGGACACATTTAAAAATTATATGATGGGCCGGACTGGTGGCACTAAACGCTAGCCTAGAATGGACTGCAGTTCAGTCCCCTGGCGTCCCATATGGACCTCCCAGCAGCAGGAGCGATTTCTGAGCGCATAGCTGAGTGTCAAACTGAGTGTCAAACGGTGTGTCCCAACCTTCTCAAAGTATATGAGATAATAAATTATCATAATAAACAAAGCTTTAGATCTTTAATCCTTAAGTATATATTTATTCATATATCGTAGCTATCTCTAAAGAAATATTTCTCAGGTATAGATATTTCATAGTTAGATATTTGTGTGTAGAGATATTTTTACTATAAAACATTCCAAATGACTACACTTTATCTGACTTGTTGTCTTCTTCTTCTTCTGATTATTATTATTATCATCATTATTATTTATTATAACCATCATCATAGAAATGAAGTAAACCCTTAGTAACTTTTGTATATAAAACTACTCATAAATGTGATAATTGATTAAAAAAACTAGAACATGAAAGTAGATCATAGTTTTGGATCCTAGGGAGAAGTACTCAGCTAAAGAGCTGATGGAGTACTTTTCTGTATTTTCTACACAAAAATAGACAGTATTCTAGTATCTATCATCTTCTTGCAAGTTATTTTGTTGCCAAGACATTCTCTTAAATTCTAAGGTTTTGATGAGCCTAAAATATTTGCAAAACTTCAGAGAAGATGATTAAGTAAGCCTTACAGTTGAGGTCCAGCAAAATAATATAATTAAAAATTCACAATTTTTAAAGTACTTAAAACCCCAGTTAGAACTTTATGGAAATCATATCTAAAATGTTATTTCCATAGAAAAAAACTTATTATGATAACAGTTGCTAGAAGAATACCTGAAATACCAATGCCATTCACTACATATTTAATTTCTCAAAATCACAAAAATTTAAATTTATTTATTTTTAGAAGAAACATGAGCTTTTTTCTTATTAAATTTTTAAAAAATGTTTCTTATTTTTCTTATTTATTACTTGTTCCTTGGCACAAAGAAAGAGAAAGAGTTGCCTAACCTCTACTGAACCAAAACAAAGCATAGCCACTGTGCTTATAAATTGAAACTTTTTCAGTTATGTAATAAGTTGTAAATTCAGAATACTTTTCTAAAATGATTTTAGTAGCATTGACAAAATAACTGCTACCATAAATTAAGGCTTTAAGTATATTTTTTCAAGTATGTGGCTATTGAAAGAGATAGGCATACATAATCTAACACAGAGAGATTATCTATTCAGTACTATGTAAATCTATATGAGTGAATCTAACTGATGAAATAACGAAAATAATCGAAATGTAGTTTTTGCATAGAGTAAGTGTTGCAATGAAAGGCAGTACAGTTTTCTTTTGTATTATTTTAGAATCTAAAGAAGCCTGTTTCCACCAACTTTTTTGAGTCTTTGAGTCTCAGTTTTCTTATTTGTGAAATTGATATCTCACAATATTATTATGAGGGTTTTGTGATCTATAATCTGTGATGTGCTTAGTCCTATGCCTAAAGATTCCTTAATTGCTTAATAAAAATAAAGTAACTCTTTATGAACTTCTATCCTAATGGCTAAATGAATAGTACATATTACCGTGCTTTTATTTGTATGATAAATAATTTTAGTAGTCACACAATGTAATAATATATTTTGTAAAACCATAAACTAGTGTGAATTAAAATGACAAATTATGTTATAAAAACAGGGTATTAATTTTTATGAATTAAATAGAGAGAAAGAAAGACCTTACTACAATAATGAGAACCACCCAAAGATGGAATGAATTAGTCCTAGAATCCAAGAATTCTCTGTAACTCTTTAAAGTATAGGTAATGAATTTTTTGGTATATTGTAGACTAGGGGCCTCAAACTCAATTTACCTGCGGGCCGCAGGAGGCAAAGTTGGGGTGATCCTTGAGTGCAAAGTCAGTAGTAAGCCTTGAACATTGGGGGGTGTGACCCAAACAACTAAAACAAAACGAAACAAAAGAAGATTCCTCTAGGGCAGGGCCACAAAATGTTGTACAGAGGGCCGTTTGCGGCCTGCGGGTCTCGAAATGTAGATGATATTTAAACATAAACTACCACTAAATTCTCTTTATATTAGAGAGCTAATACAGAATTATCATTTCCATTAATCCTGTGTTACCAAGAATGCTTTCCTCATCACCAGAACAGAAAGTTCAGAAAATTACCCAAGCCTTTCTTTGCAATAGTTTCAGAAAAAAAAAAACAACTAGATTGGATTTTGTTCTAATTGATGGTGAAAACTAGGTTCCCTTCAGCTTCTTGATATTGGGTATGAAATGACCTGTTTCCTTTCTATAGAAAGTGGGTTGTATTTACTATCTTTTTTGACTACGATTTTTCAGCTCTTTATCAGTAGATGGAAAAAAAAAGATTCTGCTAAGGAAATGAGGAAAAGAAACCAATGATAATAATTTCTCTCTTTTACTCTATCTACAATAAACCAAGAGACAAACAAAAAACTGAAAATCTTTCAAGGATAAACAACCTAAGGGCTGGGTTAACCTTCTTTTTGCCGCAGAGAGAATGGCTGGTGTAGTAATAATTTGTAGTTAAATTAAGAAGTGCATGGGTGCATCAAAATATTAACACAATGCTAATTAAATTTTAGAAGTTTTATGATTTCAGAGGAAGGTATAATTTTATTTTCAGCATAATCAAAATGTTCATATTGTGCTTTGGCTAACTTATTCCAATATTTCTTTTTAGGTGTCTTATTGTAAAAAAATTTTTAGAGCTTTTAGTTTCTATTTATTTAAATATTTTGATGGCTCTCTGTCTAAAATTATATCATATATTCTTGATATTCTGGATATTATGATAGTCTAGTGCTTAGCAATTGAGGCACTATAGGCAATATGAGTTTTAGCCTGGCACACTTTTTATATAAACTTTAACAATATCTAAGCTTTCATTTATTCATCTTCATAAATGGAATAATAATACCTACTAGGATTACTGGAATGGTGAAAAAATGTGGAAAAAGATGAAAGGATATATAACTCTAAGAATAAAAGCCTTTAAATACTAACTCCTATAGTGGCAATTATTTATTTGTTCTTCATCTATAAGTTTTAAAATATTGGTTATAGTTTCAAAATGTGTTATATTTAAAATAGATCATAAAACATAGTATATACTTAATAGGGTTATACTTTAACTGCTGCTATTTTATGATAATTAGCTTAACCAGTGATATTGGAGTATCTGAAAATTAAGCTTTCCAGTATGGTCATGAAGAAGGGTTTTTAATTGTTCTTGAGAGATGTAATGCTTTACTTAGTTGAAAAGAGGTTTATAAGAGAAAAGTGAGTAAAAATCCATAGATAAAATAGGAGTAGATTGATTAGAGAAGTCAGGATATATTTAGATAGTCACTAATTTTGAGACTTTAAATGCTAAGGTCATAAAGTTAGATTTATTTTTACATGTTCACATGATTTGAATTAACATTCATAATCTTAATTCCCTTGTGCTCATAATATAAATATACTGGTTGAGTCATCCAGGTCTTGTATGTACCTAAAGTTTGGCCAAGGGTTTGAGTCAAATGACTTTATTTAAGCACCCTGGTTTACAAGGTTGTTCATAACACAGTTTTTTTTTATTTACAGTTACAAAGTTGTTCATGATTCAGTTCAGTCATACCATGTACAACTCTCTTCACCAGTGCACATTTCCTACAACTAATATCACAGTTTTTCTCCCATTCTTTCCCTTGTCCTCTCCCCTGCCTGCATCTGGGTTTGATATTTTTCATTTCACTCTGTCTCTCCCTCCCTCTCTGTCTGTCTGTCTGTCTGTCTGTCACTCTCCATCACTGTCCCTTCCTCCATTATTTCCTTTCCCCCCTTTTATACACTGTGGCTTGAGACATTACTATTGAGGGATTATCATGCATATTCCTTTAACTAATTTCAGCACAAATTTTTTTGCCAGAGTGATAATTTCCAACTATCATTGTCATAGTGGTTCCTTTTCTGTCCTAATTGCATTCCTCTGCTATTTGTGGCATGCTTCTTATAATAGAGTGGTCCTCCTGGCCTTTGTCTATATTGTTTCTGGATGCTATTGCCATACTGTCTTTTTTTATATCCCACAAATGAGTGTGATCATTTGATATCTATCCCTTTCCATTTGACTCATTTCGCTCATTATAAAACTCTTCATATCCATCCACATATAGGCAAATTTTCATGACTTCATTTTTCCTAATAACTGCATAGTATTCCATGTATGTATGTATGTATGTACTACAGTTTCTTTATCACTTGTCTGTTCTTGAGCACTTTCCCCTCCAAGATTCTGACTATTGTAAATAGTGCTACAGTGATCATAAGAATGTAGAGGACATTTCTACATTGTACATTTTGGCTTGTAAGGTATATTCCTAAGAGTGTTATTACTGGATCATAGAGATGGAAGCTCCATTTCTATTTTATGAGGAATAGCCATACTGTTTTCTAAAAAGACTGGACCAGTCAACATTGCGCCCCAAAACGAGAGTCTTTTCCTGACATCTTCACCAACACTGGCTATTCTTTTTTGTTTGTTTGCTAATCTCTGTGATGTGAGAAATTATCTCATTGTTGTATTTATTTGCATTTCCCCAATGATTAATGATATGAAGTTACATTCAAAAAGTGAACTCAGATTTCTGTTTAGTGCTGTGTACAAATACCAATCAAAGTGGATTAAACATCTTGATATCAGATCTAAAACCAAAAATACATAGACAAAATGACCTAAGAAAATCTTAAGGAAAAAACAACACTGGCCCAAAAAAAGTGAAAAATTGATGTCATTTAAGCATCTTGAGTGAAGAATCACCAAGCCAAGTCTTTAAATACTTTACAGTCACTTTCATCATTGGACTGTATCATATTATTTGTATAGTACAATCCTCAAATTCTTTGTGAAGTATAATACTAAAGAAATATCCATTTCAGTATTTTTCTAGAAATGCACTAAGACTTAAAAGTCTAGTTTTCTTACAAATAGAATAGTTTCATTTATTACTATTTAAACCCATAGTTTTACTCATTCATCAATACAACTATAATAGAAGTTATTTATAAAGTCATAAACAAAAATTTTTATTTCAAGAATGGGCCATTTGAAACTCTCATGAAATATTATCAGGTAAGTAAAATATTTTATAGCTGTTGCCTATTTTCTTTAGTAAAGTCATAAATTTTCTCCTAAATTAAAAAATCTAAAATGTTTAATAATTTATTTTTACTTATATTTTTCATAGTTATATATCACTTGTTAGTCTCCTTTAATTATATGATTAGATGGTATTATCATTTTATGGCATATTTTTGAGATACCTTTGGTTTCTTTAGTCATTCAAAACCTTTTAATTTAATGTAGTTGTATTAACTTATTTTTGTTTCCTTGTTATTTGCCACTGGGTTAAAATTGTTGAGGTCTTTTCTGAGGTTCACTTCATAGAGAGATCTGTCTTTGTTTCTCAATGTGTATTTTTGGATTCTGATAAAAATCTCTAGAAATTTAATCCACTTTGTGCTATCTTTTGTGAATAGTGTAAGCTATGTTTCCAGTTTCAATTATTTATATGTGCTATCAAATTTTCCCAGCACCATACATTTCTTGAAGAGCCATTCTTGAAGAGACTTCACTTAATGCATTTAATGCTTTGGTCATAGATTTGAGAATCTGAGATACTGAAACCCAACTACAATCATGTTTGTAATCAAGGTGTTTAAATAAAGATATAAAAAAGAAATAAAAAAAGAAAAAAATTTCCTCATTTAAATATGCTCAATTCATCAACTCAGTCACTTTATTATCATCTTATTATCATCTGGAGTAAATACTTTGTTTCATGTTTTGGTTCCACACCTGATAGTTTTCAGGGAATATTCCACTTAAGGATGGTTCTTGAAACTGATTGGAGACCACATTATGTGCCAGAGATCAGGTGCCAGCAAGATAAGTGCTGTTCCTGCTGCAGTATCTCTCTGGCCCCAAGTAAACAAACATGTTTTTTTTAACTTCATTACTGAAACATTTTCTTATCTTTAATATCTCATTCATACGAAAGAAAATTAATCATTTTTTGTAGAGGGTGGTTCACAACTATTTGTGCTCAGAGTTTAGTACTGTTCTTGTGCTCTTGGATCACTCCTGCCAGTGCTTGGAGAGTCTTTTGCAGTTCCAGGTATTGAACAAGATATTTTGTGTGCAGAACAAGCACCTTAATTTACCTCTGTATTATATCTCTGGTTCAAATTTATTTTTGAAGTAACAGTAGTTTACATGAATGTAATTGCTTGAAGTTACATATATTAGGAGTATAATACCACTACACCACTTATACTACCAAAATGTCAATATCCCCTACCACCACCCATAGAACCTTTCCTGTCACCAACATATACCCAAGGTGGAAATGTCACTATTATGGAATTGCAGTGGTTATTTGTATACTTTGAGTTCTATGCTATTAATATTTAAAATTTTTCACTTAAATTTTATCAATAGTGATTTGTCTTAGAATTATTGAATAAAGTAGTAGAGCATGCTTTTGACAATATAGATATTGTCTTTTTAGGGCTTTATGATATACATATATGGGAATTCGCAATGTCGTGGTTTTTTTCTTTAGCTTTTGACCAAACTGTCATTCTGTGCCCTTGGTCCTGATGGTCTTTGAAGTAGCTTAACTGAAAGAATAGACCTGAATATATATACTCTTCCCTTTGAGCATACTAATAGGAGCATTCTGGACTAAGTCAAATGAACTATTTTATGACAGATCTGCACTTATTCCATCTATTCAAAACTCTACAGAGATAAAGCAACTAATATTTTGAGTGACCTTCTGTGTTCACAGATCCCATCTGTTGTGGTCTGAAATTATCATCTAGGTTCTTGCTATGTGATGAACTGCAGGGTGTCCGTTGATCTGTCATCCAAATACAAGCAGTTACACAAATAGAACACAATTGCTAAGACAGACAAGCTGGTTGATTCAGGCTCCATTTGCCCATTTTAACAGTCTTAAAAACTAAGCTGTTCCTATCTACTGCTCTTAAACAGAGGACTTTTAAAAAAATTCTGTCAAACCTGATTCCAAGCACTTGCCAGAAAAGACTGAGTCTTGTTAACTGATACCAGCAGTGAAGTACATCTGAAACCAAGTTTCTTATGAACATAGGTATCTCAATTTTCAGATCAAATTCTTTCATTTAAAAAAGTATTGCTTTCCTATTATGATAATGATGTGTCTATTTCATGAAGTTAAGAGAAAATATAAAATAACCCAAAAATAGAAATTACTTAAATAGTATAACTAGTGTTACATTTTATCATATTTTCAGTTTTGAGGGTTTTTTTTCTGTATATAATTTTTATAATATTGTATGTAAACATTCATTTAGTGGGATATTTTAAAGTGCTATTCTAATTAACATGCATTAGTTCATTATCTAACTATATTGTAATTATTTTAGTGTAATTTATTTATTCACTCACCCAATATTGATCATTGCACATTCAGGCTTTCAGTTATTTAGAATGATAAATACCCTGTCAACATTGTCATTGATCTCTCTAATTATTTCTTTAAGATAGGCATCTTTGTTCATCTTTTAAATTTTTAATAGTCTCTCAAATTGCTTTCCAAGAAAACTGTAATACTCCCTCTCTAAGTTAATTTTAAAGTTGAACATTACTAATCCATTTCATGTTGATTAAATTTTGTTACTATAGAGACTATTTTGGATGCAAAAATTTAAAGAGTCAAAGGAGTAATGCTTGATTCTGATCATGGCAGTACTATATTATATACTTATATTCATAAGTACCTGTTATATTATTAGTCCTATAGTCTTGCCTGTTGACCAGTAGCTGCAAAAAGTCTTTGTACAAAGACTTTTTATTATAGAAAAATCAAAATTCACATTGATATTTTAAGCTCATTAATATAATGCTTTTTTTTTTTTTTTGGTTTTTGGGCCACACCCGGTGACGCTCAGGGGTTACTCCTGGCTATGCGCTCAGAAGTCGCTCCTGGCTTGGGGGACCATATGGGATGCCGGGGGATCAAACTGTGGTCCATCCAAGGCTAGCGCAGGCAAGGCAGGCACCTTACCTCTAGCGCCACCGCCCGGCCCCTATATAATGCTTTTAATAATAGAGTCTCAAAAAGACCTAAGGGTGGTTTTATTATGGAACCCCTTTACTGCCATGTTGCTGAAGTTCTCTATTAACTCTTACCCCTATGAAAGTCTTCTAAGCAAGCAAATATAGATTAGGAAAGCGATGTTTAACTTCTGGTATAATACTCTTTATGTTTTACCATAGTACCTATTGTTAAAATAGGTGTACCAAAAGAAATTAAGCTTCACAGATTCTTGATTTCATAGGACTTTTCTGATATCCTTTACTAAATTTGTTAGTTGTAGTTTTATAAATTACTTCATATGTAGATTAAGAAAAGCATACATTTCAGAGCCCCTACAAACCTGGATTACTCCTTGTTTCACAGATGGAAGGACATTGAGAATACTAACACCAACTGCCAGGATTTCTGGAGTAAGAGAAAATTGCTAGAAGCAGGAAGTTTGATGTGTAGAGGACAAACTATTGCTTGAGTGTTGACTTTGAACTGGTAATGCCAAGTTTATAAACTAATTTCATCCTGCATATCATTCTTGGTATTTCTCACGCAACACACTCAATTTCTCAAAACATTTATGGAGTGTTTCTCTTCTTTAGTGCAAATCTACTCAAAGCTCCAAATCAGGAACAAGTGACCTTGAGGACAAGGTAGGAAAAATGGGCAAAGAAGCCACATAGAGATCTTGATAGTAGAGGTCACAGCTGAGGCCAGATTGAGTTTATGTAAAATAAAATAGATGTTAGAGTTGATTACTTTTGAAAGATACACAACAAATATTGATAGCTCCTTATTTCAAATATAAACAAGTTAGATATTAAATATTATAAGTTACTTATTTGAACTTGGCTGAATTGACTTGTTCTCACCTCCCATTGATCTTTCTGTGGACAGGTCCATCAGTCAATGGTTCTTAACCTTTTTTAGGTGCCATTAAGTTTATGAAAAACTCAGAATAATATCTGAATATGTAAAATAAATTATGCATAATTGTAAAGTGGATCAATTATATGAAATATGAAAAATAGTTACTGAATACCTATGAAAAAAGTCTGCTAAATCAAAATAGTGCTTTTATATAAATATATTATAAACTCTGATACAGTAGTCTAATATCTGTCATAATTTAAGGTACTTATGATTATAAAGAATATTTGAGATGTCTATAAAATATACTGTGATATGAATATATTTTATTTATATTAATGATAGACACAGGTACAGTGAAATTGTGGTTTGTGGAATACATTTATATTTGAAGAATATAATTTTCATTTAAATGTTTATAAAATAAATATGGGGTATTTTCCCATTTGTGTTTAAAATATAGATGGTAGTCACATATTTCTAATTTCCAGTTCATATATGTTCTTGAAATTATAATTAGTTCACAGTAGCACCTGTTACAGGCTAAATTGTTTCTTCACAATTTATGTTGCTATTATAATCTCCAGTAAGACAATGTTATGCTATTTTGAGATAGGAATTTTAGGTAAAAAATTAAGATATTGTGAAGTCAGCTGTGTGGTTTTCAATGTACTTCTATCACTATAATAAAGGAAATTTTGACATTCGTTCACAAAGATGGAAGACCCTCAGAAGACACTGGAGTAATATAGACACCTATAAATAAAATAGGAACCTGGTAATACGCTGGTAACAGCTTTCTAACTTCTAGAATTTAGAGAAAAAAGTTATGCTTCTTATGTCATCAAGATATTAGTATAATGTATGCGAGTCCGAGAAGCCAATATAGCTTTTGAGTCAGTTCTTCAAGTATACAAGAACGCTTAGATAATGGGGAGAAGAAAAGGTAGAGAAATAAACCATGCTCAAAGACCTAGAGCAGTGGTCCGCAAGCCACGGCTCGCGAGCCACATGTGGCTCTTTACACTTTTAATGTGGCTCAGCCATGTCTTGAACCAGAATTCAGAGGAAAGGCTTTTAGTTTTTCTTCATTGAGGATATTTGCCATTGGCTTGTGGTAGATGGCTTCAACTAAATTGAGAAAGGTTCCTTCCATTCCCATCTTGCTGAGAGTTTTGATCAAGAATGGGTGTTGGTCCTTGTCAAATGCTTTCTCTGTGTCTATTGATATGATCATGTGATTTTAATTTTTTTTGTTGATGGAGTGATCTTAAAACATATTTTATTTTGCACAAGAGTGGGCATCTTCCATGAAAGAATTCTCAACCCAGAGTTTTGTTTTCTGTGGATTCTCATGTTCAGAGTACTCATGATTAAAGTTGTGAGCTAATGCCCTTAAATGCTGTTTTTTATATTGATTATGACTTTCCGCATTATATAAGTGCCAATCAGAAATTTTTTGCAAGAGTGGAAACATTTAAATATTTCCTTCTCAGACACAGCTATCCCAGAATCAGATTCTTTTTTGAACATATCCATCTTACGTCTCACTGTAAAAACTACTTGTAAAACTCCCCTGCAGAGAAATATTAAGTTCACAGAGAAAATGAACAAAGTCTGCCAAATACACAAGCTTAGCTACCCATTCCTTGTCCAAATGGGGCTGTACAAAGTCAGAGTTCTGCTCTCACAGGAACTACACTACTTCTTCCCTCTTGCCAACAAGGCGAGAGAGCATCCTTCCCCTAAACAGCCACTTCACTTCTTCATGGAGAAGATGCTAGTAGTGGGCATCCACACTTTCACCCAGGGTGGTGAATAGCCTGGATTTGATCACAATTGTGAATTTCACAAATTATCTTTACTGTGTCATCTGTCACAGAATTTAGTTCAGCAGGGAGTTTTTTTTGAATCCAGTCTATCATAAAATGAGTGGATACAATGTAAGAGTGTGCAACTTCTGTTTCTTGTGACTACACAAAAACACTGAGCCATGCACAGTGCATCAGCTGTACATACATCAACACATCAGATTATTATTCTGAGTGAAATGAGTCAGAAGGAGAGGTGTAGACACAGAATAATAATTTGTGGCATATAAGAATAATAAATATGGTAATATGGTAATAATATCTAGAGAAAATAGGGATGAGGGACAGGAGGACTAGTCCATGATAGGAAGCTTGCCATAAAAAGTGGTGAGTTCAGTTAGAATAGAGAAAGGTACATTATGACATTGATAGTTGGAACTTATCACTCTGGACAAGAACTGGATGCTGAAAATGGATAAGTGACATGCATGGTACCCTTTAATTAACAATATAGCAAACCACGGTGTCATAAAGGAAATTTTGCAAACCTCAGTGTCATAAAGGAAAAGAGAGGTAGAGAGAAAAAAGCAAAATGCCTGCCATTGACATAGGCAGAGGGGGATGAAGGGGAAGGAAACAAGGGACATTGGTGGTGTGGAAAGTGCACTGGTGAAGGGTGGTACATTCTATTATTGAAATGCAAGTATGAATACTTTTGTAACAAATATGCTTTAATAAAAGTTATTTTTAAAATGTTTCAGGCACTCTATCATAATTCCTTTATGATATCATATCATATGCCTTTAACAAAGTGCCATTTTTGTTTTTGTGTGTATTTTAGTTTGGTTTCTTGCAGCACACACTAAAATGTCAATAGATTTTTTTCTTTCAGTGAAATCACTAGTTTTCTCTGGAACACTTCTTGCTTTTAAAGATTGTTAAAAGGTTTTTATCTTTAACTGTTTCATCTCCATATTTAGGGTTTCAAATTTTCAGCATATTTTGGTTATCAAGAGGAAACGTTTTGAAACGTTTTGCTTCCTTATTATCAGAAATCAAAGCATTTTTCCTCGAGAAGGGTGTTCACTATCCAGAATTAACACACGACCAGTGGATTCAAAAATTATTTCATGGTGGATGTTACTTCACATCTAAATCAGCTTAATCATAGAGTAAAGGGGAAAGGAAACACAATTTTTCTATGTTAGAAGAAGTTATTTCATTTGAAAACAAATGATCTGTTTTTGCTCAAGATTTTGACAGAGAAACTTTAATTCACTTTCCAAGCCTATTGAAACATCACCAATAAAATAATTCTGATATTGACATTACCAATTTTAAAACAGCACTTTTAAATATGAGGGAAGCTTTTCTCAAGAAGTTTCAGGATTTCAGAAACAGCAAAGCGACATTGGCGTTTATTTAAAAAAAAAAAACACCTCTGAATGCCACTGTAACGGAATTAAATTTTTCTCTTTTTAAAATTGACATTAGCAACTTTGAAATGCATTTGTTGACTTAAAAAAACAAATAAATGTGGAGCTCAAAATTTGAATGTCTTTGTGCTAATTTAGAAAGATTGGAGAAACATAAATGTGAACTTAGTTCACAGCACAAGTGGTCTGCTTTGAAAGACCTGGAGAAGGAATATATGTTGATTTTTAACACCTGGAATAGTAATCCTGACTCATATAGTCAAATAAAAAAGCTAGTGTTTGCTGTTCTTTCCTTGTTCGGGTCTACATATTTATGCAAACAATCATTTTCAAGCATGAATCTTAACAAGAGTAAATTGAGAAATCGTCTCATCGATGAGAACCTGGAATCATGCCTTAAATTAAAAACAACAACATACAAACTTGTTCTTTCCTTGTTCGGGTCTACATATTTATGCAAAAAATCATTTTCAAGCATGAATCTTATCAAGAGTAAATTGAGAAATCTTCTCATCGATGAGAACCTGGAATCGTGCCTAAAATTAAAAACAACATACAAACCTGACTTACTCAAACTATCCAAGGAAATGCAAGGCCAAAGTTCACATTAGTGTTTGTGACTTTGTCAGTCATTTTGAGGATGTAATTTTCTCTACACTGTAAGGCAAATTTTATGGAAAATAACGCTATCAATAAATAATATTATTCTAAAGTTTTTGATTTATTAGTTGTGTTATTTGTATCCTCCCGACCTATGTGGTTACTTGCATGCAGAATAGTCTCAATAAAAGCTTTTTGAAACTAAAAACAGTGTAGCATCCTATGTATTTTTGGTTTTAAAAATGTGGCTCTCAAAATAAATTTCAATTGTGGTTTTGGCGAGATTTGGCTCAGTTGAAAAAAAGGTTGCACACCACTGACCTAGAGTAAAAGGGGAAATATTTTTCAGTATAGCTGAAACACAGTTTATAACGATAGAAGCAAGAGCTGAAATTATGAAGTCAATTTAGGAAATTGGATTTTATTTGAAGAGTTGTGGGGAGCCTTCATGGATTAAGGTGTTTACATATTGTCATATATTATATATATATTTACATGTTGTTATATATTATCAACTAAAATGTAGCAATCAGATGAGCAACTGAAATTACTTAACATTATATTCCAATATTTTCAGAAAATATATATTAATAATTACAGGGCAAAGTAAGTACAAATAAATATTAATAACAATCATTTTGAAATACAGATTTTTTGTGGTTTTTTTTTTTTGGGCCACAGACGGTGACACTCAGGCTCCTGGCTATGTGCTGAGAAATCGCTCCTGGCTTGGGGGTCCATATGGGGCATCGGGGGATGGACCTTGGTCCATCCTACGCTAGTCTGGCAAGTCAGATGCCTTACCACTTGCACCACCACTCTGGCCCCTGAAATAAAGATTTTATAATTTTTATATAATAATTTTTATTTTGACCAAAGTGGATTACAAATCATTCACAGTAAAATTTTACGTATTTAGTGACATTGAATCAGGGGCATTCCACCACCAGTGTTGTCCTCCTTTTAGCCCCATTCCCAGCATGCATCTCATATTGTTCTTTCTAAAAATTGAATTTTCATAGTAGTTAGTGAAAAAAATCAGTGGATTTAATGTCATTTTTATTTCAGTATTCAACACATATTCTTTTTTATTAATATCTTTATTTAAACGTCTTGATTACAAATATGATTGTGATTAGGTTTCAGTCCTGTAAAGAACACCCCCCCTTCACCAGTGCAACATTCCCACCACCAACGTCCCAAATCTCCCTCCATCACACCCCACCCCCACCTGTATTCTAGACAGGCTTTCCAGTTCCCTCATTCATTCACATGGTTATTGTAGTTCTCAATGTAGTTATTTCTATAACTGCACTCACCACTCTTTGTGGTGAGCTTCATGAAGTGATTTGGAAGTTCCAGCCCTCCTCTCATTGTCTCTGAGAATTGTTGCCAAAATGACTTTTATTTTTCTTAAAACCCATAGATGAGTGAGACTATTCTGTGTATCTCTCTCGCTCTGGCTTATTTCACTCAGCATGATTAATTCCATGTACATCCATGAATAGGAAAATTTCATGACTTCATCTCTCCTGATGGCTGCATAATATTCCATTGTGTATATGTACCACAGTTTCTTTAGCCATTCATCTGTTGAAGGGCATCTTGGTTGTTTCCAGAGCCTGGCTATTGTGAATAGTTTTGCAATAAATATAGGTGTGAGGAAGGGGTTTTTGTATTGTGTTCTTGTGTTCTTAGGGTATATCCCTAGGAGTGGAATAGCTGGGTCGAATCGGAGGTTAATTTCTAGTTTTTAGAAGAACCTCCACATCGCTTTCCATAGAGGTGGGATTAGACTGCATTCCCAACAGCAGTGGATAAGAGTTCCTTTCTCTCCACATTCCCGCCAGCACTGATTGTTCTCATTCTTTGTGATGTGTGCCAATTTCTGTGGCATGAGATGGTATCACATTCTTTTAATTTGCATTTCCCTGTTGATTAGTGATGATGAGGAGCATTTTTATGTGCCTTTGGCCATTTGCATTTCTTCTTTATCAAAGTGTCTGTTCATTTCTTCTCCCGATTTTTTGATGGGATTAGTTGTTTTTTTTTTTTTTTAAGTTCTGTCAGTACGCTGTGTATTTTGTATATTAGCCCCTTATCTGATGAGTGTTGGGGGAATAGTTTCTCTCACACGGTGGGTGGTTCTTGTGTTCTGGGGACTATTTCTTTTGAGATGCAGAAGCTTCTCAGCTTAATATAGTCCCATCTGTTTACCTCTGATTCCACTGCTTGGAAAGTGTAGTTTCCTCCCTGAAGATGCCTCTAGTCTTAATGTTCATGGAGTGTTTTACTTACGTGTTGTTCTATATACCTTATGGTATCAGGTCTGATATCGAGGTCTTTAATCCATTTGGATTTTACCTTTGTACATGATATTAACTGGGGGTCTATGTTCGCTTTTTTGCAAGTGGCTAACCAGTTCTGCCAGCACCACTTGTTGAAGAGGTTTTGCCTGCTCCACTTTGGATATCTTACTCCTTTGTCAATAAATAGGGGATTGTATTTCTGGGGAATATTCTCTGCGAACTCAAGTCTACTCCACTGATCTGAGGGTCTGTCTTTATTCCAATATCATGCTGTTTTGATAACTATTGCTTTGTAGTACAGTTTAAAGTTGGGGAAAGTAATGCCTCCCATATTCCTTTTCCCTAGGAGTGCTTTAGCTATTCGAGGGTGTTTGTTTTTTCCAGATGAACTTCATAAGTGTTTGATCCACTTCTTTGAAGAATGTCATGGGTATCTTTAGAGGGATCGCATTAAATCTGTACAGTGCTTTGGGGAGTATTGCCATTTTAATGATGTTAATCCTGCCAATTCATGAGCAGGGTATGTGTTTCCATTTCTGTGTGTCCTCTCTTATTTCTTGGAGCCAGGCTTTATAGTTTTCTGTGTATAGGTCCTTCACGTCTTTGGTGAAGTTGACTCCAAGTTATTTGAGTCTGTGTGGCACTAATGTTAATGAGATTGCATTCTTAACGTCCATCTCTTTCCTATCATTATTGGTATATAAAAAGGCCATTGATTTCTATATGTTAATTTTGTAGCCTTCGACCTTGCTAATGAAGCTATTGTTTCTAGAAGCTTTTTGGTAGAGTCTTTAGGGTTTTATAAGTAGACTATCATGTCATATGCAAACAGTGAGAGCTTGACTTCTTCCTTTCCTATCTGGATATAATGTATATATCAATATATATGAATATATTATATATGTTATATATTATTATATAATATATTATAATATTATATATATATAATATATTAATATATTAACATAATATAATATAATGATCTGATTGGGTGTTTCTAATAATCCTTATGTTTGTGACTTTGTGCAAGTTAGATTTATATCCTAAGGTATGGTCTATTGTAGAGAAGGTTTCATGTGCACTTGAAAATAATGTATATTCTGCTTTCTTGGGGTGGAGATTCCTGTATAGATCCTTTTGGCCATTTCTTCTAATTTCATTTTTTTTTCATTCATTTAGGGCTTTTATGTCTTTGCTTCTTTTCTGCCTGGTGGATCTGTCTAGTGGTGATAGTGGAGTATTAATATCTCCTACTACTATAACATTTCATTCCATAAGTTTCTCTAGATTTGTGAGCCAATCCCTTACATATTTTGCTGGCTCTATAGTCGGCACATAAAAATTTTTCATGGTTAGTGCTTCTTGATTTAATTTGCCCCGATCAGTAAGTAGTGACCCTCTTGGTCTCTGAGCACTATTTTGAGGTTGAATCTAGTTTGGTCTAATATAATCATGGCTGTCCCAGCTTTTGTTGTTGTTGGCTTGAATAATCGATTTCTATCCTTTACTTCTAAGTCTGTGCCTATCCTGTTCTTTTAGGTGTGTTTCTTGAAGGCAGCAGATGTCTGTTTTTTTTTTTCCTTATCCATCCCACTACTCTGTGTCTTTTAATTGGGGAATTGAGCCCATTGACATTTAAGGAGATTACCGCCCAGAGAGAGTTGTTGTGCTATTGTATTGAGTAGAGTGGTTGTTGTTACAATCGGGGACTTGGATTGTGTACAATATCTTTGAGAATTTTATTTAGAGATGGTTTGTTTATTACAAATATTTTTAGTTCTTTTTTGTCTAAAAATGATTTTAGTTCTCATTCCCATATGAATGAGAGTTTTTTTGGGTGGTGTACTGTAGGTTGGAAGTTTCTTTTATTCAGTAGTTTAAATATGTCACTCCACTGTCTTCTTGCTTGAATTGTTTCTAATGGGAGGTCTGGTTTGATTCTTTTGTCCTTTCCTTAGTATTTGAAGGTTTTTTCCTCTCCCTTATTGCTTTAAAGAATTCATCTTTCTCTTTCTTTTTTTGCCAGTTGAATTACCATATGTCTTGGTGTTGGTTTGTTAGGGTCTATTTTATTGGGAACTCTTTTTGCCTCCTGGATTTGTATGGGTTTTTCTTTCCAGAGGGTGGGAAAATTCTGTTATTATTTTCCTCACTACTTGTTCTTCTCCTTTTCCTTTTTCCTCCCCTTCTGTTATTCCTACAATTTGTAGATTATTTCTTTTAACTTTGTTCATTAGGCACCTAACTTTTTCCACCAATGTTTTCTTTCTTGCTTTCTTATTAACTCTTTGTCATTGTTGTTTTTGCAGTTTTTCCTCAAGTCCCTCCATGTGTTCTTCTAACTGTGTAATTCTACTATTATGACTTGCTAACATGTTTTCCCCCTAATTCCAATTGTATGGATTCTGCAATATTCTGTAAAAGTACTTCTTTTAGTTGGGTGAATTGTTCATTTATAGATTTCTTAATCTTGCTGGATACTTATTCCTTGATTTTCCTTGCTAGGGCATTCATTGCTGCTTTTAGGTAGGTCCTCATCTATTGACCTTATTGTAGTTGAAAACTTAATAGGATTTCTCTCCATTTCCTCAGCTGCTAGTGTCTTCCTTAGTTTACCCATATTTCTATGCAGCTGGTAGTTTCGATTGTTGAGTTTTCTGGTTCTTTAATAAAGTGGATTGCTGTACTGATTGTATTAGAGGTGCTTGAAGGTATATTTGATTTAGAGTTTATTTTTCGTTAGCCAGATGGCTAGTCTAAGTATGATTGGCAGATTACAAGCTGCTTCAGTGTTTTGCTATTCTGTTTTATGGACTGTGGTATTATTTGAGGAAATTGAGTGTTAGGTCTGAGATGACTAGACTATCTCGTGCATTCACACAGATCGTGGTCCTGGGGAGGGTGTCTGGCTCTCTCAACCCTGCCCAAGGTCCCAAACCAAGGTGCGTGCTATTCCTGGTGCAGCAGAGTGGGGTGGGATGTCTGAAACCAGCCCAAAGTTTCAGGCACCCAGGTCCGCATGCTTACCAGGTCAGGGGAGGGGGTGTTACGGGGGGTGCTGTCTCAAACCAGCCAAAGGCCCAGTTGTCCAGGTCCACACATTTACCAGGTGGGTGGAAGGGGTCCTGAGGGAGGAATTGCAGTCTCAGACCAGGAGAGGGTATGGGCACCCAGGTGTGCTTACTTACAGGGCAGCTGAAAGGGGTTCTGAGGGTGGAAGGAAAGTCCTAGATCAGCGGAGGATCCAGGCACACAGGTCCATGGGGTTACCCAGCAGGTGGAAGGGGTCCTCCAGGTTCTTATGTTATGTGGCATAGAGTTTCTCAAAGTAGTCTCTGATTACTCTTTGAATCTTATATTATCTTTAGTGATATTCCTTTTTTGTTTCTAATCTAGTTTTTTAAATTTCTCTCCCATTCTTTGTGAGTTTTGCTATTGGTTTATCAATCTTGCTTATTTTTCAAACAACCAACTTTTTCTTTGTTGATTCTTTGGATATATTATTAGGATTTCCACTTCATTTATTTCTACTCTAAGCTTTGCTATTTCCTTCTGTCTACCTATTTTTGGTTCCTTTTGTTCATCATTTTCTAATTTTTAATTTGTGTCATTAAGTTATATATTAGACCCCATCTTCGTTTCTGATGTGTGCTTGCAAAGCGATATTTTTCTATGATACCCTTTTGCTGCATCCTCAAATTCTTATCATTTGTGTCTTTATTTTCATTTGTTTCCAGAAATCTTTTGATTTCCTCATTGATTTCCTCTCTGATCCACTGCTTGTTTAGTAGTGACCTGTTTAATTTCAAGACCTTAAGTTTTTTCTACTGTGTCCATTTGTAGTTTACTTCTAGTTTTAGTGAGTTGTGATCTGAGAAGGTAGTCAATACAATTTCTATACTATTGATTTCATGAAGGTATGTTTTATGGGCCAGCATCTGTCTGTTCTGGAGAATGATCCATGTGCATTAGAGTAGAATATGTATCCAGTTTTCTGGGGGTGAATTTCTCTCTCTCTCTATGACAGGGCAGTGTTGAAGTCTCCCACTATTATTGTGTTGCTATTAATGTCTTCTTTTAGATTTGTCCACAATTGTATTAAATAGTTTTACCTTTCCATCATTGGATGCATGTATGCTTAGGAGTGTGATTTCTTCCTGTTTTATATATCCCTTGATTATTACAAAATATTCATCTTTGTCCCTTATAATTGTTTAAGTCTTTTGTCATCTGATATTAAGTTTTAAGTTTGTGTCATCTGATATTAATATGGCCACTCCAACTTTATTAATGGAGTTGTTTGCTTAGATGATTGTCCTCCATCCTTTGATTTTGAGTCAATGCTTGTTTTTTCTATTCAGATGTGTTTCTTGTTTCTTGTGTCTCTTAATTTGTTGACATTGAGAGAGATAATTGTCATGGGATTTATTGCCATCTTTATGTAGGAATTTTGCATATATTTTGGTCTGTCTTATCTCAAAATACACATTTCAGTTTTTCTTTTAAGTTTGATTTTGAGTTTGTAAAGCTTCTGAGCTGTTGTTTATCCATGAAGCCATGTATACTTCCTTCAAACCTGAAAGTGAGTATGGCTGGGTGCTGTATTCTAGGTGAATCATTCATTTCATTGAGTTTTTTCACTGTATCCCACCACTGCCTTCTAGCTTTGTCACAGGTCTGCTGTAAATCTTAAGGATGCTCCTTTGAATGTAAATTCCACTTTGATCTAGGTGATTTCAGTATTGTATCCCTATTGTGGGATTCATCATTTTGACGAGCATGTGGCTTGGGTGTTTTTCATTCTTTTTTATCTGTTACTCTTCGAGTATGCAGGGTTTGGTTGCATGCAGTTGTTACCTCTGAGAGTTTATCTGCAATAATGTCCTAACTATTGATTTATTCTGGAGATTTTCTTATTGGATCTCTGGTACTCCAGTGATTCTTAATTTGTTCCTGTTGAGTTTAATAAAGACTTCTATTTTAATTTGTTCACATTTTTTGAGGATTTTTCCCATTGTCTGATCATTTGTTTTAATTTGTTGTGTGAAGTTGTTATGCATCTTATTTTCCAGCTCACTGATTCTATCCTCAGCTGCTGTTATTCAGTTGCAGAGGCTTTCCAATGAAGTTTTCATTTGCCTACCAATTTTTTCAGTCCTATTATTTCAGTTTGGAGTTTTCTGATTTTTATTTTCACATCCTCCTGATTCTTATTTGTGGTTCATAGACCTCATTCTTTGCCCTTTTGAATTCTATGATGATACTCCATATTGCTTCTCTAAACTCCTTATCTGAGAGGCAAAATAAGTAGTCTGCAATTTTTGGATCATCAAGATTGCCTTTTTCATTTTTTTTGTTTTTTTTTTTGGGGGGGGTCACACCCAGCAGCACGCAGGGGTTACTCCTGGCTATATGCTCAGAAATCGCTCTTGGCCGGCTTAGGGGTTCATATGGGATGCCAGGATTCAAACCACTGACCTTCTGCATGCAAGGCCTTACCTCCATGTTATCTCTCCGGCCCTGTCTTTTTCATTATATATGCATGGTGAAAACCTGTGTTTTACCCCCATTTTCAAGCTTGTAGTGTGGTTTTTTTCTAGATGTTGTTCTGGGGTTCATTTTCTAGGAGTTGTGTGCAGCTGTGAAGCAAACCTGAGAAGCTGTGCTCCTCTGGCTCTGCCCTTTGTAGTCAGCATCTGATCACCTTGTTGATGATGCCTTCAGGAGCTCTTTTGGGTGAAGTGGTTCACAGCTGCAGCAGAGCAAAGGCAATTCTGATGAAGGCATTATAATATATCAAGAACTAATGTCAAAATTAATTCCTTCCATTGGTCCTCTCTAAATTCTTAATAAGGATAAAATTTTCATTATCTCCCCTCAAAGTACTAAATCTTGCACTTATTTTATTGATTGAATATGAATCTCCTATACTTTATTATTAAGTCTCAGATTATATTCTATTTATCTTTGCCTCCTTATCACCAAGCTTAATATGTCTCTCAAAATATTATTTGTTACTTATTTGCTTTATGTTTAGGTTTTACTATGATTTATAATAAAATATATATCCAAATCAAGACTATTGAATATAAATTGCATAATTGTTTTATTAACTACACTTAAAGAAAATTTGCAACAAAACCATGACATACCATTAACTATAAGATGTATATTGACTTTGATGTATAAGATAATATTTAACCATTGTATGGGTGTAAAAAAAGAGATAATACTTAACCATAGAATTTACCTTGGAATACAATGGTAATCGTGTGATTAATTATTTAATAGCACTATAATTTTTCTTATAAATTATTAAAATAGATAATTTGAAATATATAATAATATGTAAATAAATATGTTAGGTTACCTTTAGTCAAACTTTCTAGCATATATACTAATGCTAATTTATTAATGTTTCATATTTTTTCAATATGCATTTGACAAATATTTTCTGTTTTCAGAGATATTATAGTATTATGAGATTATGGAGTTTAGCTTTTATGCCTTGGGTCTGAATTTCATTTAGGCAAAATATTTTGAATAAATTAAGTATATGCTTTGAATGTCAGGATTCTGAATTTTGAGATGTGGTTAGTTTACTTATTTTTATTTATCCCTTCCATCTGGAATATAATATTTCTAGGGTCATTGGAGAGTTCAGGAGTTTTGGGAAACTGGCAATTAGATTTTGGGAATCCCTGTGCACGTGACTAGATGCAGGAAAGTTTTAGTGTGGACAAGAAATAATCTCATTAAGAACTTCATAAATAGCATGCAATATTTTTTTGTCCAAAGTGAAATCTTTTGTTTTGAACTCTACTTTTCTCCATCAGGCCTCTGACAACGCCAATTTTCATAAATAATAAGAGCTATGCAGATATTTCAACTCAATTTATAGAACAGTGAAACATAAAAAAGTGAATGAATAGTGATATTTTTATTTAAAATTGTGATTTTAAATATATTCTATTGCTTGCTATGTGATTTCAAGCCCCGCCCTTTTCTCCTTCCCTCGCCCAAGTCTTATTGATACCATTTTATGCAGAGTAAATAAGAAAGAATTGTGCCCACAGTTCCTCTTCTCTGGAGTTGGGTATGGGAATTTATCATCCTTGTGTCCATTCCATCCCCCATCCCTCCCACACTGTTACTTAAAATAACAGCAGAGTCATTCTAGGAGGCTCCCTCTGCCAGCAGGGTTTCATAACAAGGCAAGTGGGGAACAGGCTCTTGGGCGGGGGTTAAAATAAAGCCTCTGCTTATGTTTTGTTCAATCACAGAGATTTTGTCTTTAAAAGCTAAGGCTACGCTAGCCTTGGTTTGCTTGAAAGTTTGTCTGCATTTGCTGAGTGGATATATTAGTAAAAACTAATTTAGCCAAAGATGTCTTTAAAAAAGGACAAATACTCTCTGGAAGTATTGGCATTTTATTTTAGTATTTAAATTCAACTGCAAGTATCTGCCCCTTCGGAATGGCATTTATTTTGTCTGATTTTCCCTACACAAGGAAGAGAAAATGTTGAAGATTTCTTTTCACATTCACAAGATGCTTTCACAGGGTAATAGTTGTTGAAATTTGCTAACATTTGGGAGTAATTTGTATCTTACATAAAAGAATACTTTATAAAGCACCAGTATACAGGGGAGAGTGCACTTGTCAAAAATAAGGCTTTTAGTATGGAAATAAATTATTTAAATCACATTGCTTTTCTAAAAACTGAGGACAAAGCTAAGGATGTGGGAGCATGGAGAGTGAATGAAATGTAAGGTTGTTAGGTTTTAGTTTGAAACATTTTGTGTGCAATCTCTTATTTTCATCATGTTGAACTTTGATTTATTTCTGACACGTAAACGTTCCTGTAATTATTTGAAGTCTTAGGAATGCAATTTTTTGAAATAAGTCTATAGACCAGCATTTCCCCAAGCGTGGTCCCAGGCCAGCAGCCTCGGCATCATCTGGGAGCTTATTAGAAGGACATGCTTTACTCTTATTCAGACTTGAAGAATTTGAACTTCGGAAGTGGTGCTCAGCAGTCCATATTTTAAAAAGAGGACATTTTATGTATACTAAAGTTTGAGAACCACTGGTCTAACACAGTGATCTTATCTGATTATGTTTCCGGAAGAATAATTTTCCATGTTGATCATTTGAAATTGGCTTACTGGCATTCTTGTGTCTTCTCATACAATTATTCTTCAGAAAGGTACCACCGGAGAACAGTTTAGTGTATGAAGTTTAAAATAATTTACATTTACTATGTTGTTGAATATTGTCTCTAAAACAAAATAGTGCTCTATAGCACAAATACATTTTTTGCAAAACACAAAGAAAGGCATTACATACAATATTCATCCATTTAGTAGATGAGGTCTTTTCCAAAATTATCCCACTCCCAGATATAGTTTATCCTTCAATGCCCGTGCTTTAGTATATGCTGTTTCATTTGCCTGTAGTACTATTCTCCCCCTTTTCCATGCCTTATTTTTACTCACTTTAGTTCCATTGAGGCCTTTCTTCAATCTATAAACTTAAGTTTACATCATTCTTAGGTTTTTCACTTATAACATGTAGTCTTATAATTAGTTTCTTGTCTCTCTGTACACTAGTTTGATAGCACTTTAGTGAATGTTTTTTTCCTTAATAATTGTATATCTCAGTACTTGGCATTGTATCTGAATCATTTTGGGACTTGATAATATTGTAAATGGATAAATTAACAAATTTTCCCATACATAGGCAATGTGTCAGTGTCTGCAGATATTTAAAATGTTACATATGCTGTCAAATATCAACACTTTTCTATAGTATCATTTAGTCTTATCTTATATTTATTAAAGAAAAAAACATTTCAGAGATTAAATCAGTAGTGCTTTGTATCTCATATGGTGTATTCAAACTATCTGAGGAGATAATGAACTCCTAGAATAAATTATTTCCTTAATTTTACAAAGAACTTTTAAACCTTTATGCTTCATTTTATAGAATTATACACTTCAGTCTAAATGTGAATATCAGAAATATTTCACAATTTTAAATAGCATAAAAGGTAATCATTCAAAGGGAATAAAGATTTAAATGAGAATTGAAGGTAGAGATATTGTTCTTATACTTAATAAGGTGATTGAAAGCTTAAAATAATGCTTGTTTCTCCTGATAGAATGCACAGAAAACTCAGTAGTTTAAGTGAAAATAAATACAATCATTGTCAAAGTCAGATGAAATAAATTAATTTGATGACGTGAATGATAGGGCTGGAGCAATAGCACAGCAGGAGAATGTTTGCCTTGCATATGACCAGCCCAGGACAGACCCCGGTTCTATTCCTGGCATCCCATATGGTCCCCCAAACCTACCAAGAGTGATTTCTCAGCTCAGAGCCAGGAGTAACATCTGAGTCCCGCTGGGTGTGACCCAACAACAACAACAACATAACAACAACAACAAAAAAATAAATGACATGAAGGGATATAAAGAATAAGGGTCACTGTGCTGGTCAGCTACTAAGTATTGGGTTAAAACTGTCATAGTAGATAAAAAATAATTTAAACAGTACTTTCTAGAATAATCACAACTTAAAATTGTATTTCTGTTGTTTTTACTTTTCACTTCTAGTGGATAAAAAGATGTCTTTCTTCCTATGTGGTAAATTTCCTAATGAGTGCGAACTATTTGGAAACATGAACATTTTTGCTCAGGACACAGAGCACAAATGCTAATGGTTAGAAAGAGCTAGCATGTCTCTCTGAAATAATTTATAAATATCTTCTCTTAAAACAAATTACTATATGACCCAGCTATACCAGTCCTAGGGATATACCCTAGGGAAACAAAGCACAACACAAAAAAATGTCTTTTGCACACCTATATTCATTGCAGCATTAGTTACAATAGCCAGAATCTGAATACAACCCAGATGCCCTTCAACAGATGAATGGCTAAAGAAATTGTGGTGCATATATGCAATGGAATACTATGCAGCCATAAGAAAAAATTGTCATGAAATTTTCCTATACATGGATGGACATGGAAACTATTATGCTGAGCAAAATAACTCAGAGGGATAGAAATATTACAGAATAGTCTCAGTCATCTATGGGATTTAAGAAAAATAAAAGACAGTATTATAATAATACCCAGAGACAATAGAGATGAGGGCTGGACAAACCAACCCACAATATGAAGCTTACCACAGAGTGGCGAGTTCAGTTAGAGAAATAACTATACTGATAACTATCATGACAATGGTAGTGAGTGCAAGAAACAGAATGCCTGTGTCGAATACAGGCAAGGGGTGGGGAGGAGGGAAATGGAGGATATTGGTATGGGAATGTTGCACCAGTGAAGAGGGTTTTTTTTTTATAACTTAAACCCAAATACAAACATGTTTGTAATCATGGTGCTCAAATAAATATGTTAATTAAAAAATGTAAGACCAGATATAGAAGGCTGTCCATGTCTTTTCTTGAATGAATAGTATAAAATATGTTAGGCAAAGGGGAACTCCTAGAAAACATGTTAGTAGTTTATGTAAGGAATATAATTATTCAGTTTTAGTATATTTAGTTATTAATTGTGAATATTCTTGGGCAGTAAGCCTTACTAATGAAAGGAAGAATTGATTTTGTTGGAAGGTGGGTACATTTTTGTGTTAATGTTTAACAATTTAGCTAGGAACAACACTGAGAAATTGATGAATGATTCAAGTACAATACCACTCAGAACTGTCTTGTTAGGACATACTTTTTTCTTTTTATATTGAAGTAATATTAATTTATAACACCATATATATTTTAGTATGTATGTATTATTCTGTGTCATGCATGTCAACAAAATTTTACTATATTTTTATTTATGCCATTATAATGAGTATAATCTCATGATTATATTTATTGTTGTTTTGATTTATATTTTCCTAGTGACAAATGCTCAAAACCATCTAATGTGTCTGTGGCCACTTGTATAAAATATAGTTTTTGTTATCAAAATACTGTAAATAGCAAAATAATTTCTCAAATATTTATATTAAAACTAGAGGAAGTAACGATTGATCTAAAAACTGGATACTAATTTGGAAATCAATATGTCAAATCAGAAATTTAATTAAGCATAACCAATCCAGTCTAATGAGGCAAATCTTGGCTTTAGCTTGATTTTATTGATATACCACTGGTCACTAATAGAATGTTTCTTTGTTTGCTTGTTTGTTTGTTTTTTGTGTCACATTCGACAGCGCTCAGGGAATACTCCTGGCTCTATGCTCAGAAATAGCTCCTGGCAGACTCAGGAGACAATATGGGATGCCGGGATTCGAACCAGCATCCTTCTGCATGCAAGGCTATCTCTCCGACCCCTAGAATGTATTCTTCTACACTTAGCAGATTGCTATTTTTATGAAAGTTGGGATTTGCTGTTATATCCTTTTCCCAACACTTTTTATCTCAAAGTAATGGGAGATTTAGATGTGAAAATTTTTCACACATAAAATATTTTATTTATATTTATTTATTTGGGTTTTGGATCAAAGCTTACTCCTGGCTCTATACTCAGCAATCACTCCTTGCAGAGCTAAGGGAACTATATTGGTTGCAGGGTATCAAACCTGGATCAAACCTGGATAGTACATGTACTGTAATATGTCTCCAGCCCCCCAAATATTTTATATTTAATTTGGAGCACCACAGAACTTACAATACTGATAATCATGGGTTTCTTCTTTCTAGCATGATATCCACGCAGTGTGCTGGTGGTTCCAAGGGCTACTCCAATCTTCCTGTCCCCTGCCACAGGGCTGTTTTGTAGAATAACTCTCTAATAATATTGCCTTTGGACATTTGCTGATCCCTTACTATGCTTATTTATATCCCATATCTGAGAGAGATTATTCTGTGTCTCTCTCATTACTTGGCATAATACTCCCCAATTCCATGCATATAATAACAAATTGTGTTATTTTATTATTTTTCTTATGGTTGATACTATCCAACTATGTATATAAACACCAATTTATTTGTGTAAGAACAGAGAACATTTTATTATTTTGTTTTAACTCATTTTAAAATATTTTATTTTAAGATTTTTAAGGCTTTTAAACTTTATATCTTACTTAAAAATTAATTATTATCTTTATTTAAGCATTATGATTACCAACATGTTTGCAGTTGGATTTGTAATTTAAAAAAGGCACCCCTGTTTACCTGTTTACCAATGCAATATTCCCACCACTGATGTCTCTTATTTCCATCCTCCCTCACCCCCTGCCTGTCTTCACTACAGGCATTCTGTTTCTCACACTATCATTGTCATGATAGTTGTCAGTGTAGATATTTCTCTAACACTGTCATCTGTTTTTGGACACTTGAGTTGTTTCCAGATCTTGCCTTTAGTGCTGCAGTGAACTTAAGAATCTTAAGACATTTTCATTCCATTTGTCACTGGCCAGGAAAACGGAAGGGGAGATAAAGAAACAGAACTGGGAGTGAAGACATAAATTATCAGAAATTTTTGGACAAAGCAAAAGCAAATCTATGAGGAAAATTTATAGCTTTGCAAGCATTGATCAGGAAGAAAGAATGAGCCTACTTAAATAATGTAATGGCACAGCTTAAAAAAATTGGAAAAGGACTAACAAAAGGAACAACAAAAGGCAAGTGGGAGGAAATAATAAAACTTATAGTAGAAATTAATGAACCACAAGTCCAAAAAAACAATTGAAAGGATCAATGAAAGCAAGAGTTGATTCTTTAAAAAAATAAAGATTATAAACCATTAGCAAGACTTACAAAGAAAAAGAGAGAGAGAAACCTAATAAACTGAATCAGAAATGAAAAGGACAGGTCACTATAGATACTACAGAAATTCAAAGGATAATGAAATATTACTTAGATAGTGTGCCGCAAAACAAGAGAACCTAGAAAAAATGGATAGATTCTTAGATTTCTATAACCTTCCAAGGTTGAACCAAGATGATCTGGAATATCAGAACAGACCTGTCACTATTGAGGAAATTGAAATGGTAATCAAAAGACTTTCCAGAAACAAAAGCCCAGGCCCACATGGATTACTGAGTGAATTCTTTCAAACCTCTAAAGAGGGTTTACTGTCAAACTTTTTTCAGGCACTTCCAAAAAATTAAAGAAACAGAAATATTCTCAAATAGTTTCTATGAAGGTAGCATTACCTGATACCAAAAGCAGACAGAGATACCAGAAAAAAACAAGAAGTACAGGCTGATCATCTTGATGAACACTGTTGCAAAGATCCACAATAAAATATTAGCAGATAAACTCCAACAGCATATAAGAACTTTATGTACCATGTCCCAGTAATGCAAGGTTAGTTTAGCATACACAAGTCAATCAATATAACACATCATACCAGTAAAATAAAAAATAAAATGGGCCAGAGTATGGCACAGCTGTATGGCATTTTCCTTGCACACGGCTGACTCAGGACAGACCTTAGTTTGATCTCCCACCGTCCCATAGGGACTCCCAAACCAGGAATGATTTCTGAGCGCATATCCAGGAGCGACCCCTGAGCATCACCATGTGTGGTCCAAAATAAAAAAAAAATTATATCATATGATCATTATATCATATGATCATGTAAAGAAAGCATCTGATAATGTCCAACACCATTTGATTATAAAAATACTCTCAATGAGGTGAGAATTAAAGGAACTTTTCTCATAAGTATAGTCAAGGCCATTTTCCACAAACGTATCCCCAATGGGGAGATACTAAAAGCCTTTCCTCTAAGATCTGGCACAAGACAAGGTTGCCCCCTCTCAACACTTCTATTCAATAGAGTATTAGAAGTACTTGCCATAGCAATCAAGCAGAATAATGTTGTGAAGGGTATATAGATAGTAAAGAAAGAATTCAAGCTCTCAGTGTCTGCAAATGATATGATACTATACTTAGCAAATCCTAAAGTCTCTACCTAAAATCTTCTAGAAACAATAGATTTTATAGTAAAGTGTCAGACAGCAGAATTAATACAAAAATAGTTTCCAGGAATCTTTTTTTTATTGTGACCTATGTCAATTACAAGTCTTTCACAGTTATATTTAAGGTACATAGTGACAGTGAACTAGGGCCATTCCCACCACCAGTGTGGTCCTCCTGCCAATCCTGTTCCCAGCATGCATCATATATCACCCTTTTTTTACCTCCTGGACTGCTAATAGGGACTGTGTAATAGGTCCCCTCTGAGTATAGCTTGATGTAGATTGGGTTATCTTGATTCTGTTGTCGTTGACTTTTGGTTTGGTGTTTAGGTATGATCATTTTTATCTCCACTCAATGTTCATGTGAATGTTTGCTCCTGGTGACATACATCTTTTCCCTCAATTTTTGAGGCATAACAAGATGATTCAAGTTCTGTCTTTTTGTTGGAAAAAGAAAAAAAAGCTGGAAGGAACCCATGTAGATGCTATAAATATAGATTTAAAAGAAGAAAGAAAAAAACCGTAACCAACACTAGCAATAACAAAAAACACAACAACTAAAAAGAAAAAGAAAAAAGGAGGGGGCCGGCTTGGCAAGTTTTGGGATTTTTTTTTACTTGTTTGTTTTTGCATAGGTACACTAAGTGTTTGGGAAAATTAGAAATGGAATTCCCTTGGCCTAGGAGATACAGGGTTTCTCCACCCTTGAAGCATACTATCATGGGAACAAGCTCTGAACATGCGCATTGTTCAATCTCAAGGTCTTTTTATGGTGACAGGAAACATTCTGCTCAGTGTGACTGTCAGAATCAGTCCTCTGTAATTAGAGATCTTGCTATTTGCACAGGTCATAGGAAGTCTAAGATAAAGTCTTGCTTTATGGAACCAGAGGTTCTGCTCTGTCACAGTTGTAGTCATTCTTCTGTAACCAGGAATCTTTTGATTTCCTCTTTGATTTTTTTGTCTCACCCACTAGTTGTTCAGTATGAGCTGTTTAATTTCAAGGTGTTATAGTTATTTCTCTATATCTGTTTGTGATTCACTTCTATTTTCAGTGCATCATGATCTGAGAAGATAGTTGATACAATTTCTGTCCTTAAGGCGTCATTTTATTTTTTAATAACTGAAAAGTGAAAATGGCTGATCTGATGCTTGCCTTTCACAGGACCAATCCTATTTGCATATGATTTTTCAAGCCCTTTTAGAGGTATTTCCTGAGCACAGCACCAGGAGTAAGCCCTGAGAGCTGCCAAAATAGTTCAAAAACAAAATAAACAAACAACAACAACAAAGAAAGACTGTTCAATGCTCTTGAAATTGAATATTATCGTGATAATGTTTTAAGAGGAACGAAGAAAGGTTTGCAAGTTTAGTAGACTGGCTGTTGACATCTTTTAAGCATTTTGTGTTTCAAAAATAACATTTTAATTATTATTAATTAGGAAGTTTTTAAGTAAAAATTTTAAGTTTAGCTTTTGCATCATTGCTTGGAATTTATGTGGCATTTTTTTTCAGAGTGAGCATTATGTCTAAAATACAAACATGTACCCTAGTAGTCTTTTAATTAGAAGTAGACATTTTTATCCCTATGATGTAGTTCCACTGTTACCAAGCAAGACTAATAGAAACGAAAATGTATAAGTCCTCTTCATCAGAAAATATTTGCATAGGAGAGGAGGCTATAGTAGATGCTTTTATGCCAAGTAAGTGAACATTATTGTGTTTTAGCAGAAGAAACGTATTCAACCAATTTAGTTCTGATGCTTTATATAAAAAACGGGTTATTTATTTTCCTTGTGATTTTTGGCTAAGAAGTAAGCCTCTCTGTCATATCCACTTATTGTTTACTGAAATATGTTTGATAATTCTTGTCATTGTATAATTATGGACCAATACATATGATTAAATTCTGTATCTTACTACCTGATTCTAAAAATGGAAAGAAAGAGAGAAAGGAAGAAAGAAAGAAAGAAAGAAAGAGAGAGAGAGAGAAAGGAAGAAAGAAAGTTAGAAAAAAAGAAAGAAAGTTAGAAAAAGAAAGAAAGAAAGAAAATTAGAAAAAAAGAAAGACAGTTAGAAAAAAGAAAGAAAGAAAGAAGAAAGAAAGAAAGAAAGAAGAAAGAAAGAAGGAAGAAAGAAAGAAAGACGAAAGAAAGAAAGAAAGAAGAAAGAAAGAAGAGAAAGAGAAAGAAAGAGAAGAGAGAAGAGAGAAAGAGAAAGAAAGAAAGAAAGAAAGAAAGAAAGAAGAAAGGAAAGAAAGAAAAGAAAGAAAGAAACAAGAAAAAAAGAAACAAGAAAAAAAGAAACAAGAAAGAAAGAAAGAAGGAAAGAAAGAAAAAGAAAAAAGAAAGAAAGAAAGAAAGAAAGAAAGAAAGAAGAAAGAGAGAGAAAGAAAGAAAGAGAGAGAGAGAGGAAGAAAGAAAGGAAGAGAGAAAGAAAGAAAGAAAGAAGAAAGAAAGAAAAAGAAGAAGAAGAAAGAAAGAAGAGAAAAGAAGAAAGAAAGAAGAAGAAAGAAGAAAGAAAGAAAGAAAAAGAAAGAAAGAAAAAGATAAGAAAGAAAGAAAGAAGGAAAGAAAGAAAGGAAAGAAGAAAGGAAAAGAAAGAAAGGAAAGAAGAAAGGAAAGAAAGAAAGAAAGAAAGAAAGAAAGAAAGAAAAGAAAGAAAGAAAGAAGAAAAAGAAAAGAAAGAAAGAAAGAAAGAGAGAGAGAGAAAGAAAGAAAGAAAGGAAAAAAAGAAAGAAAAGAAAGAAAGAGAGAGAAGAAAGAAAGAAAGAAAGAAAGAAAGAAAAAGAAAGAAAGAAAGAAAGAGAGAGAGAAAGAAAGAGGAGAGAGAAAGAAAGAAAGAAGGAAAGAAAGAAGAAGAAAGAAGAAAGAAAGAAAGAAAGGAAAGAAAGAAAGAAAGGAAAGAAGAAAAGAAAGAAAGAAAGAAGAAAGAAAAGAAAGAAAGAAAGAAAGAAAGAGAGAGAGAAAGAAAGGAGAGAGAAAAAGAAAGAAACAAAGAAAGAAGAAAGAAAGAAAGAAAGAAAAAAGAAAAAGAAAGAAAGAAAGAAAGAAAGAAAGGAAGAAAGAAGAAAGAAAGGAAAGAAATAAAGAAAGAGAAGGAAAGAAAGAAAGAAAGAAAAGAAAGAAGAGAAGAAAGAAGAAAGAAAGAAGAAAGAAGAAAGAAAGAAAGAAAGAAAGAAAAGGAAAGAAAGAAAGAAAGAAGAAAGGAAAGAAAGAAAGAAAGAAAGAAAGATAGAAAGAAAGAAAGAAAGAAAAAGAGAGAGAGAAAGAAAGAAAGAAAGAAGAGAAAGAAGAAAGAAAGAAAGAAAGAAAGAAAGAAAGAGAAGAAAGAAAAAAGAAAGAAGAAAGAAAGAAAGAAAGAGAGAAAGAAAGAGAGGAGAGAGAAAGAAAGAAAGAAAGAAAAAGAAAGAAAGAAGAAAGAAAGAAAGAAAAGAAAGAAAGAAAAGAAAGAAAGAAAGAAAGAAGAAAGAAAGAAAAGAAAAGAAAGAAAGAAAGAAAGAAAGAAAGAAGAAAGAAAGAAGAAGAAAGAAAGAGAAAAGAAGAGAAAGAAAGAAAGAAAGAAAGAAAGATAGAAGAAAAATAGGATTAGGGCCAGAGTGATAGCATAGTGATAGGATATTTGCCTTGCAAGTTTCCAACCTGGGGCAGATTTGGGTTCTATCTCTGGCATCCCATATAGTCCCCTGACTCTACCAGGAGTGATTTCTGAGTGTCCCCTGAGCACTGCCGGGTATGGCCCAAAAACTAAACTAAAAAACTAAACTAAACTTAACTAAACAGGACTACATCAATTTAAGAAGTTTCTGTGCCACAAAAGAAGTTATGACTTTAATAAAAAAGACACCTTACACATTGGAAGAAAGTATCTTCCATTACTCATATGGCAAAGTGTTGATAGTCAAGATACATAAACAGTGGTTAAACCTAACACACATTAAAATCTTGTTCCTATTATAATATTTTGAAACAGAACAAATGTCTGCAGAGAGTTGAGGAACATGTAGCCGTTACAAAGAAGAGATAATAGGCTGAATTAAGGATTAGGCAGATTTTAATTACATTTGAGTGCCAAGCACCTGTAAAAATAAAAAAGAAAGCTTATTTGTAATAGTTTGTAGGAAAAAAAAAAACAGGTTTATTATTTAGGGATTGAGATCACCAAAATACAGAAGCTCGATGACTTTAAGGAAATTAGAATTTGACTTATTTCTTAGCCTAACCTGGTGGGTACACTATAGATGTATTTTCTTTGACAGGTTTATTCTTTCAGCTATTTTGAGTTTAATTGGGGTCTTCTGTATAAACTATGGACAGCTTTGGGAAATGTGGTTGTTATTATTTATAGAAAACCACAAGCCTACACTGTACTTTTAGTAGAGCTTAAATTGGACTGAATCTCACACTATCAGCTCTAAGTTCTTTTTGATGGAAGAAAAAATCAATGCATTTTTCTTTGGTCTATGTTTATAATATAAAAAATCAAGAGACCATCTAAAATACATTTTGATTCATGGAATGAGTTTAGAAAGGAAACCAGACATAATAATGAATTTTTTATTTTTCTTAAGGAATAGAATATAACATAATTTGTTACAATAAAATTGTTACAATTGGCTCCTTTTTGAAATTTTCATAGGGAAAATTGGAGATTAGAAAACAGCCTGATTTTAAGATCTGAGTACTCCCTTTTAGAGAGTCTGCAAAGTCAAGAAGAAAAGTATTTTATAGGAAGATATAAGATATGTTTGTCAGGGTAGGAAATTAAGGGCATAAGAACAAGGAGATAGCATTAAATTGCAAGAATATGAGGGGAAAAAAGACATGGTAAAATCACATGTGGGCCAAGAGAAAAACATGCATCAAGAGGAAGTACTTAAGGGAAGAAATGAGAGGAAAACAAAGTAATAATGAAAAGTATATTTGTTAATATAAAGGCATATAAATCATCAGTACGTGGGATTATTCTTTGTGCTCAAAAACAAGACAATCTCTATGTCTCTCTCACTTATACACACTTACATATGCATTAATAAGCCCTAAATTATGGGGGCGGTCTCTGCTCAGAAGATTCTAGTAGTGTGTATAGTGTGTATCTATGAATGTGACCACTAGACTGAGATGAAATAATTTAAGAAACACAAAGAAAGTGAAATCCATCAGACTTGAACACTCAGGTATATTATGTCAAAGAGTTTTCTTAACTCCTGGGTCCTGAGCAATGGCAAAGTAGGTAGGGTGTTTGCCTTGCATGTGGGCTACCTGGGTTTGATCCCAGGCATCGCATATGTTCCCCAAAGCACTGCCGGGTCTGACCCTGAGAGGAAACCCATAAGTAACCCCTGTGCCAGTACTACCAGGTGTGGCCCAGAAAACAATAAACAAACAAATAAAAGGAGTTTACTAAATTCCCTTCAAAAAACTTAGCAGAAACCTCTAAATATTACTCTGTTTCCCAAGAGAATCTAGAAGTGCCACAACAAAAACGTTGGACTAATCCTGATATGAGGTACCAGAGAAAATGTAACAAATAACCAATTGGGAAAAGATGAAGATTTAAAAACATGCTTACAGTCTTAGTTAAATGCAATGTTAATTTTATGTATTCTTTTCTTCTCTCCTCTCTCTCTCTCTCTCTCGCTCGCTCTCTCTCTCTCTCTCTCTCGCTCGCTCGCTCTCGCTCGCTCTTGGTTTTCGGGCCACATCCAGTGATGTTCAGGGGTTACTCCTTGTTATGTGCTCAGAAATTGCTCCTGTCTTGGGGACCATATGGGATGGCAGGGATTGAACCACGGTTCGTCCTAGGTCAGCTGCGTGCAAGGCAAACACCCTACTGCTGTGCCACCACTCTAGCCCCATGAATACTGTTTTATTAATATTTTATTAAAACCATTGTGATTTACAAAGTCCTTAATAGTTGGGTTTCAGACAATGAAACAGGGGCAATCCCATCACAATGTCCACCTCCCTCTACCCATGTTCCCCAAGTGCATACCATAAAACATACACCCTGCTCCCCAGCCTGCCAGTCTAACAGGCCCATTTTAAGTTAAGATTGTTAAAGTCTAGGCCTCTTGATTACATTGTTGTTGCCTTTGACTTGGATATTTAGTTATGGCTCCTTTCCTTTCATATTTGTGTTTCTGCTCTTCTACTCAGTTTCTTTCCTTTTTCTTTCTATTCTCTGGAACCAAGGCTGTTCAAGAGACTCCCATTTTGACCATTGCATTTTCTTGTTCAGTTACTCTAAATAACATATACAAGTTACATCATTCTGCATTTATCCTTTTCCTTCTGCCTTACTTCATTTAACATAATATCTTCCAGTTCCATCCATGTTGCTGGAAACTGCATGAATGCATCATTCCTTACAGCTATATAGTATTCCATTGTATATATGTACTGCATCTTCATGATTCACTCAACTATTTTTGACATCCAGGTTGATTCCAAGTTTGACTATTGTACTGAGTAAAGTACTGTAATAAAGATGCCCCTGTGCTCATCAAAGAAATACTGCATCTCCCACTTTTCCTGAAATTGTCTGTGCTCGTCATAAATCTTTCTCTTCACTGCAGGCTTTGATGAAGTCATGATGAAGGTATGACAAAATCTAATTCTGTAATAAACTTCTCTCCTTTCTCTCCCTTAGGCCTCCGATAATGCAAGGGACAGCGGGCAGGAGCAGCAGAAATGACGTCTGCGTTAGGCACAAAGTATTCATGAGTATTCACTTACCGAATATTCAAAATAAAAAATCGCATTAGTAAGAAAAAAATTGCATTAAACATTTGCATACCCCGAACAGAAGAAAAAATTGCATTAAACATTTACGTACCCCAAACGGAACTGCTCAGGGTATGCGAATATTTAATGCGATTTTTCTTACTAATGTAATTTTTATTGTGATTATTCGGTAAGTGAATAATCGCGAATCCTGCGATATTTGAAGGCCGGCCGCGGTCTACAAAATGTTGTACAGAGGGCCACAAATGGCCCGCGGGCAGCGAGTTGAGACCCTGCCATAGATGATCTTGTCCAGGAATATGACACACTCAAGTAAGGGTTTAGACATCACAAAGAATGAGAATAAACAGTGTTGGCGGGGATGTGGGGAGAAAGGAACTCTTATCCACTGCTGGTGGGAATGCCGTCTAGTTCAACCTTTATGGAAAGCGATATGGAGATTCCTCCAAAAACTGGAAATCGAGCTCCCATACGATCCAGCTATACCACTCCTAGGAATATACCTTAGGAACACAAAAATACAATTCAAAAATCCCTTCATTACACCTATATTCATTGCAGCACTATTTACCATAGCAAGACTCTGGAAACAATCAAGATACCCTTCAACAGATGAATGGCTAAAGAAACTGTGGTACATATACACAATGGAATATTATGCAGCTGTCAGGAGAGATAAAGTCATGAAATTTACCTATACATGGATGTACATGGAATCTATTATGCTAAGTGAAGTAAGTCAGAGAGAGAGAGAAAAAACGCAGAATGGTCTCACTCATCTATGGGTTTTAAGAAAAATGAAAGACGTTCTTGCAATAATAATTTTCAGACACAAGCGAGAGAAGGGCTGGAAGTTACAGCTCACCTCATGAAGCTCACCAGAAAGAGTGATGAGTTTAGTTAGAGAAATAACTACATTTTGAACTATCCTAATAATCAGAATGTATGAGGGAAATAGAAAGCTTGTCTAGAGTACAGACGGGGGTTGGGTGGGGAGGAGGGAGATTTGGGACATTGGTGATGGGAATGTTACACTGGTGATGGTGGTGTTCTTTACATGACTGAAACCCAAACACAATCGTGTAGGCAATCAAGGTGTTTAAATAAAAAATATATATATATATAAAGATATGGATATCTCTTTAGATATTGACACTTGTTTTTACAATTGTTCCAACACCTTTTGTTGGAGACTATATTGCATTTTAATTTCTTGGCTCCTTTGCCATAGACTAGTTGCCCATAAACTTGGGGGATTGTCACTGGATATTCTATATTGAGCTATTGGGCTGAAATTTTAAGTTTTAAATGAGCAACTTGCTATGATAATTGACTTTGGAGGCACTATGCTTTCTGTGAAGTATAATATTCATAGGTTTTTGTCATCCAAAACTCTCCCAATTCCCAAATGGTTGTGTTTGTGACAATGAGAAAACTTTTATTATGTGGCACGTATCTTGTGTGCAGACAGTAAAGTCTTTCAGAGAAGACTTTAAAGAAAAAAATGATCATAATCAGTATTTATATATCATTATTAAAAATTGGATCTTGAGGCTGGAGCAATACCACTGTGGTAGGGCATTTGCCTTACATGTGGCTGAGCCAGGGTGGACCTGGGTTCAACCTCCGGCATCCTATAAGTCCTCCAAGCCAGGAGCTATTTCTGAGTGCATAGCCAGTAATAACCCCTGAGCATCAACAAGTGTGCCCAAAAAACAATAACAAATTGGGTCTGGTATTTTCACAATTATTTGTATATTTTATTTTCTTCCCAGTTATTTGAATGTTATAAGCATGTTCATAGTCCTTATTGGTTTGTCTTATCGTAGATCATATTCTTTGATATTTTCAAAATTCACAAAGGTCAAAATAAGCTTTTCCTTCTGCACACATGACTATATAATTGATTCTGAGAACAAACATAAGAGGACTCCTGGCTCCAAATTCTACATATCTTCAGTTGATTTTTTAAAATTGGTTATGTTTTCAATATAGTGTTGGGGGGGTCTTTCGGGTATATGACAAATAATGGGATTGCTGGTTCATATGGAAATTTAATTTTTTTTCTTTTGAAGACTCCATATTGTTTTTCAAATATGTTGGACATGTTGATTCTCCCTAACAGTGGAGAAGGGTTCCTTTTTACCCAGACCCACATCACTCTGATTTTTTTTGGTTTGTTTGCTACATAAATATTACTGGTGTAAGATGATACACCATTGTTTTGATTTAGATTTCCCAACTGATAAATCATATAGAACTCATTTCTCAGATGCCACTAAACCATGCATATCTGTTTTAGAGAGGTGTTTACCTCTTTTCGCCATTTTATGAGGTTTCTTGTTTTGTGTTGTTAAATTTTGCATATACTTTGCATATATTTTGGATATTAGCCAATTGTAGTATTATTAATGGGAAAATAATTTCTCCCAGACTATAATATGTCATTTAATTCTTTTTAAATTATTTTATTTATAAAATTGTTAATAGTTGAGTTCTAAGCATATAATGTTTCAGCACCAACCCTACCACCACTGTCAACCTTCCACCAGAGTCCAGAATCCATCCCAGACTCCATCCCATGTCACCACCCTGCCCTAGCCTACCATTATAACAGGCCTGCTTTTTTAATTTTTTATTGAAAACACTGTGAATTAAAAGTCTTTAACAGTTGTACTTCAGACATATAGTGGCACTGAATTGGGCCATTACCACCACCAGTGTTGACCTTGCTCCACAAAAGTTCCCTGAATGCATCTCATACCTCCATGCTTATCCCTCTGGATTACTAGTGAAATAGATCCATTTTATGCTTATCTTGTTATAGTTTGGGTCTCTTGATTCTACTGTCATTGATTTTGGCTTGGTTATTTATATCTGACCATTTTCCCCACTCAATGCTCCTGAGACCACTTGGCATCTGGCCCCATCCACTTTTTTTTGTTTCTCAATTTGTAGGAAGACATAGAAATATGAGGCAGAACAAAATGATTCCAGTTCCAATGTTCTATGAAAAAGGCAGGAGCCCTAATCTAGAAATATAAATAAAATTAAAAGGAGAAAAAAGGGGGGGCATATGTGGCAAGTTTTTTTTTTTGCATGGGCACAATAATTGTTGAGGAAATTAGAAAGGAAATTCTCTTTGCCTAAGTGATATAGGTGTCTCCACCCATGAAATATACTGTCAGAAGACCGACTAAAGCAGGGGTCTCAAACTCAATTTACCTGGGGGCCGCAGGCAAAATCAGGGTGAGGCAGGGCCGCATAAGGGATTTCACAAAAAAAAGTCCTCAAACATCATTATTAACAGTTTTAATTATTTCTTCTTAACATGAATAGAACATTAAGTGAAGATCATGAACAGTTCTTTTGAACATGGCATCTTTTGCCTATTCCTTGCTGCCAGAGACTTAACAGTGCTTCTTCTCACACATCTGAACCACATTTGGCTTTAGAGCGGAAGCAGTTGAGACCCTCAGTATGGCTTGAAGATGATCATCATTAAGTCTAGACCTGTACTTTGACTTATTGAAGTTCAATGTGGAGAATAACTTTTCACACAAATATGTCCTCCCAAAAAGGCATATGGTGCGCTTGAACATTTGGGAAAGCTGGGGGGCAATTCTCTCAAAAATTTCCCATGCGTGTCTGCTTTTTCACTAATCTCCCTGAACTTGGCTTTGAGATCAGAGTTGCATTGCAGGTCAACGAGCTCCATTTGAAGCACAGGAGGGGCATCTTGCACATCAAAGGAAAAGGGGTCCACAAAAATTTGGCAAGTGGCTTTGTGCTTTTTGAAGGCTGCAAATCTGTGATCAAATTCCTTCTCTAGCTTAAAAATAGCATCAACATATTTCTCACCACTGAATGTTATGCCTGCATCCACAAATTCCTTGCATCCTGGGAAATGGCAAAGGTTTGTCTGAGAGAGCTGGGATTTCCCTAACACAAGTTTTGTGGAGAATGCTCTCATGTTGTCATAGGCAGCACTGATAAGCTGCCCCAGGCCTTGTAACATCTTGTTTAGTACTTTCAGCTTATGTGTGATGTCAACAAGAGAAGCTAAGTCCATGAGCCATTTGTGATCACTCAACTCAGAAACAGCATTCCCATCCTTCCCCACGAAGGCTTTCACTTCTCTCAACTCAAAAAATCTTTTCAGGACATTTTCCCTGCTTAGCCAATATACCTTAGTGAAATAGAGCACATCTCCATATTCTGACTCCATTTCCTCTAAAAAAACATGGAACCTCCTCTGCTTTAAGCCCCTGGATCTTATTTGGTTGATGCATTTCACAACAACAGACATCACATTGTCACACGGCAGGCATTTACTGCAAAGGGCCTGCTGATGGATACTGCAGTGGAGAGCAATGGTCTTCTCTACACCCTCCTCTTCAAGTTTTTTTTTTGAACAAGTGCCACCATTCCATTTTTCCTCTCTGTCATCGATGGCACTCCATCGGTTATTATTCCAACAAACCTCTTCCATGGCAATCCTGCATTCTCAATGGCATCACACAGATGCCGAAATATCTCATTAGCGGTGGTGTGGCCACGCATTGGAATTATTGTGAGCAGCTCCTCTGTCAATTCAAAATCGCAATCAACACCACAGACATAAATTGTGAGCTGTGCAGTATCTGTTATATTTGTGTCCTCATTAAGAGCAACTGAGTATGCATCAAAACATTTGGCTTTCTCACACAGTTGATGATAAAAGTCACTTGACATGTCAGAAATGCACTTTGCCACAGTTTTGGCAGAAAGGCTGATTTTGCTAAACTCACCTTTCTTTTCCGGACAGATAATACTTGCAGCCTGTAACATGCATTTTTTAAAACAAACTCTCCTTCTGTGAATGGTTTTCTTGCCTTAGCAATCATCTCACTAACCATGTAACTAGCTTCGACTGATGCAACATTCGTTTTGGTTGCTTTCTTGAAGAAATCTTGTTGCCTCATTAGACATGCTTCAACCCGCTTGGCTCTCTCATTTCCTTGATATTTTGCTCATTTCTCAGCATGTTTAGTTGAATAATGGCGTTTTAAGTTGTATTCCTTGTGCACTGAAACTTTCTCTGAGCAAATAAGATATGTGGGGATGCCCCTGTGCTCAATAAAGAAATACTGCATCTCCCACTCTTCCTGAAATTGTCTGTGCTCGTCATCAATCTTTCTCTTCACTGCAGGCTTTGATGAAGTCATGATGAAGCTATGACAAAATCTAATTCTATAATAAACTTTTCTCACTTAGGCCTCCGATAATGCAAGGGACAGTGGGCAGGAGCAGCGGAAATGACGTCTGGGCTAGGCGCAAAGTATTCGTGATTATTTGCTTACCGAATATTTGCAATAAAAATAGAATTAGTAAGAAAAAAAGTCATAAAAAATCGCATTAAACATTTGCATACCCTGAATGGAACTGCTCAGGATACGCGAATGTTTAATGTGATATTTTTCTTATTAATGCAATTTTTATTGCAATTATTTGGAAAGCGAATAATCGTGGATACTGCAATATTTGAAGGCTGGCCGCAGGTCACAAAGTGTTGTACGGAGGGCTGCAAACAGCTTGTGGGTTGCAAGTTTGAGACCCCTGGACTAAAGGCTCTGGGCATGTTTTTGGTTTTGGACCACATCTGGTAATGTTCAGTGATTACTCCTGGATTAGCACTCCGGAGTCACTCCTGACAGGCTCAGGGGACCATATTGGATACCAGATTGAACCAGGTTTGTCTGTGTGCATGCCAAAAGCCCTACTCACTGTGCTAACACACTGGACCCTAAAAATTATTATTTTACTATTTATTTTATTTACCTTTTTTAAGCACCACTGATTTACAGAACTGAGTTTACCAAGGGTGATGTGGGGCCACCTCTTAATAAAATGGGATTCTGAGATAGTGGTAGTGGTAGAGGGAAGTGGACACTGGTGGAGGATGATGTTGAAATGTTATATGCCTGAAACTCTATGATGAACAATATTGTAAATATGGTCCCCAGTTGAAATGATAATGAAATAAAACTTATGTATATACATTCAATTTTGTATATCACAGTGGAATACTTAGAGGCTCAGAAAAATAACAAAGTTATGCAGTTCATTGCAACATCTCATGCTCATGGGTAGGTAGAATCAACATAATCAATGTTACCTAAACTTCTATATAGATTCAATGCAATCCCTATTCATATTCAGACATCATTTTTAAGGACTTAGAACAATCAATTATAAAATTTATATGGAACCAAAAAAGACCCAGGTTAGCTAAATCCATACTATAAAACAAGAAGCTTGGTGGCATCTCTTTACCTAATCTGAATCTTTACCATAAAGCCATGGTGATGAAAACAGCATGGTACTTGAGCAGAGACAGAGTGTCAGACCAGTGGCTTAGAATAGAATACACAAGAAACACAAATGGCCAAATGGCACATAAAAATGCTCCACATCACTAATTATCAGGAAGATGCAAATCAAAACAACAACCATGTATCATCTCATGCCACAGAGACTGGTACACATCACAAAGAACAATCAGTGATATAGGGAGAAAGGAACTCTCATTCCCTAATAGTGGGAATGCCGTCTAGTTCAGCCCTTATGGAAAACAATATGGAGATTCCTCAAAAAACTGGAAATTGATCTTCCATATGCTCCATCTATACCACTCCTAAGGATATACTTTAGGAACACAAAAATGAAATACAAAAATCCCTTAATCACACCTATAATTATTGCAGCACTGGAAACAACCAAGATGCCCTTTAACAGACAAATGACTAAAGAAACTGTGGTACAGATACACAATAGAATATTATGCAGTCTTCAGGAGTGAAGAAGTCAAGAAATTTTCCAATACATGGATGCACATGTAAACTATTATCCTGAGTGAAATAAGTCAGAGGAAGAGAGAGACGCAGAATAGACTCACTTATCTATGGCTTTTAAGAAAAACTAAAAGCCATTATTCTAATAATGTACACATATGAGGGCTGGAAGGACCAGTTCATGATATGAACTTCACCTTAAAGAGGAGTGAGGGCAGTTAGAGAAATAATACACTAACAATTACCATGACAATATTAATGAGTGAGAGAAATAGAATGCCTGTCTCGAATACAGGCAGGGGTTTGGGAGGACGGAGATGTGGTGCATTGGTGGTGGGAATGTTGCATTGGTGAAAGGAGGGTGTTCTTTTTGTGACATAACCAAATACAGTCATGTTTGTAATCACGGTGTTTAAATAAAGATATTATTAAAAATAATAGAATACAAAGTGATATAACCCCAAATATACGGTCAAATAATATTTGACTAAGGAGCCAAGAATTTCAAATGGAACAAAGACAGTATCTTCAATAAATGATGTTGGAACAACTGGATAACCACCTGTAATAAATTAAAGATTAATTTGTACCTCACATCTTACACAAAACTGATTAAAGGTCTTGAAATCAGACCTGACCCTATAAAGTCCATTGAGGAAAAAATAGGCAGAACACTTCAAGACTTATATATCAAAAAGTCTTTATGATAGAATCCCAATGGCAAGAGCTCTAGCATCAAATCCAAATAAATGGGGCTGTATTAAACTAAAAATTTTATGTATGACGAAAGAATACCTGGTTAAAACTAGAAGAAAGCTAAAGTAATGGGAATTTTTTTCACTCATCCCACAGTGGTTCTTGAAAACATATGACAACCTAAATCTACGCCTCGGTGCTCAATCAAACTAGAGTGCTTACTATGTTAATGTCTTGATAAAATACTTTAATTTTCTTATTTCCTTTTGTTTATGTCTTCTATTAGGACCTAAAGCATGGAATCATTAAGACCACTTAAACAGTCAATGATGCACCACAGATTTATGTTACACGTCCCACTCATCGAATACGTTTTTGCAAATTACCATTTTCTTTTTTCTCTCTTTTTTTATTTTTTCCTACTTCATTCTTTCCTCCTTTATTTTACATCAATTCAATCTATGTTAAATAAGCCCATGCTGAGTTTCTCTTTAGGAAAAGAACCTTGATACATAAGATGTGGCAGACAATACTACATAGGGTAGCCACCTCGTATAGTCCTAACTACCACATTGCTTAGTACTCTAGACACCAAAACTATGCTTATCATAAAATGTTCCAGCCACTATCTAACCCCAAAACCTTCATTTAGCAAAGCCCACCCCCGTCATTGATGAAGTGCCTAGAAATTGGAAATCTTCCAACTTTGATGCACACTAGACTAATTTTTTTAAACTTATTTACAACGTATTTACTTATTTTTTCTCTTCTCTCTTCTCTTTTATTTTCCCTTTTTTTCTCCTAATCTATATATTAGCTAATTATTTATCTTAATTCAATTATTTCTTAAGACTTCAGACCCATCCTATGAGGATCAGGGCACCAACAACAACTTAAGAATAGATTTCTAATATCTAATATCTAATAGATTTCTAATATAATAATATTTTAATATCTAATATTTATAATAGATATTAGAAACTCATATGTGGGCATGAGTTTGTGTACAGTGGACTCTACTATTATTTACAAACCTAAATTGTAAACAATCCATGCCAAAATGTTTATAGCTCCTCTTATATATTATTGCTCCTCCCCCTTCAGAAATCCTTCTATCCTTTCATTCCTCTGTGTGATGAAAATATGCCTTAGGTTTCACCCCCCACAATAATATCTCAAAAGACCTAATGGGGAAGCCTATATTTCTTTTATATATTTAATACCTCTATAATAATACTTCTTAGTGTGTTCATTTCCAAATGTAAGGTAGACACTTTCATCACTTTTTCTTTAATTACATTTTAAAATCTATTTTTGTTTATTTCTTCTATTATATATGTGTATATATATGTTAAATATATATACACATATATGTCCTTTAACTTCACCTGTCTGGGTTCTGCTTGGTATGAAACCCTACAAGAAAAAGTCTTGCCTGTGATAAAAGCTCAGGTCCAAACCAGGGCACAGAGGTTGTATAGCCTAACATTCTTATCCACGAATGCATGAGCAATATAATATGGCATCCTTCCCTTTTGCAAAGGCATACTAAAAAAAGGGCAAATTTTATGTATAGAAATAAGCTCTTGGAGCTGGAGTGGTGGTGCTAGGGGTAAAGTGTCTTCTGCCTTGCAAGCGCTAGCCTCGGACGGATAGCAGTTTGATCCCCTGCTGTCCCAAGCTAGGAGTGATTTCTGAGCACATAGCCAGGAGTAACCCCTGAGTGTCACCGCGTGTGCCCCCTCCCAAAAAATAAGAAAAGAAAAGAAACAAGCTCATATCTACTAGGGATAAGAACCCATATTTTTTATAATAAAGGGGCACCTCTCATCCTGAATATGTGTCATGTGGACCCAACTTAGACTCCATGTGATCAGACAGTGACTCTCCAACCCAGAACCATAAATCCCAGATTTAGAACCAACAGAGTTCCCCACAACAGCACCAGGAACCAAACTCCCCCTAAGAAATTCCTAATTCTGCTCTGGCACCAACTTTCACCAGTTTTGACATGACATCCTGACAATGAAGGAATGACAACAACTTGATCTAAGAGCAGGTTTTCCTATCTTATTACCTAATGATAAAATGAAATCAGAAGACAAATCGTCCTTTGATCTGTGCAAAAACCAAGATTGCTAACTACAGAAGACTGACTGACAACCATGAC